>NC_073696.1:161325569-161452594 GCF_029784165.1 Wyeomyia smithii | reverse complement strand
TTATTATTATTATTATTATATTATTATTATTATTATTATTATTATTATTATTATTATTATTATTATTATTATTATTATTATTATTATTATTATTATTATTATTATTATTATTATTATTATTATTATTATTATTATTATTATTATTATTATTATTATTATTATTATTATTATTATTATTATTATTATTATTATTATTATTATTATTATTATTATTATTATTATTATTATTATTATTATTATTATTATTATTATTATTATTATTATTATTATTATTATTATTATTATTATTATTATTATTATTATTATTATTATTATTATTATTATTATTATTATTATTATTATTATTATTATTATTATTATTATTATTATTATTATTATTATTATTATTATTATTATTATTATTATTATTATTATTATTATTATTATTATTATTATTATTATTATTATTATTATTATTATTATTATTATTATTATTATTATTATTATTATTATTATTATTATTATTATTATTATTATTATTATTATTATTTATTATTATTATTATTATTATTATATTATTATTATTATTATTATTATTATTATTATTATTATTATTATTATTATTATTATTATTATTATTATTATTATTATTATTATTATTATTATTATTATTATTATTATTATTATTATTATTATTATTATTATTATTATTATTATTATTATTATTATTATTATTATTATTATTATTATTATTATTATTATTATTATTATTATTATTATTATTATTATTATTATTATTATTATTATTATTATTATTATTATTATTATTATTATTATTATTATTATTATTATTATTATTATATTATTATTATTATTATTATTATTATTATTATTATTATATTATTATTATTATTATTATTATTATTATTATTATTATTATTATTTATTATTATTATTATTATTATTATTATTATTATTATTATTTATTATTATTATTATTATTATTATTATTATTATTATTATTATTATTATTATTATTATTATTATTATTATTATTATTATTATTATTATTATTATTATTATTATTATTATTATTATTATTATTATTATTATATTATTATTATTATTATTATTATTATTATTATTATTATTATTATTATTATTATTATTATTATTATTATTATTATTATTATTATTATTATTATTATTATTATTATTATTATTATTATTATTATTATTATTATTATTATTATTATTATTATTATTATTATTATTATTATTATTATTATTATTATTATTATTATTATTATTATTATTATATTATTATTATTATATTATTTTATTATTATTATTATTATTATTATTATTATTATTATTATTATTATTATTATTATTATTATTATTATTATTATTATTATTATTATTATTATTATTATTATTATTATTATTATTATTATTATTATTATTATTATTATTATTATTATTATTATTATTATTATTATTATTATTATTATTATTATTATTATTATTATTATTATTATTATTATTATTATTATTATTATTATTATTATTATTATTATTATTATTATTATTATTATTATTATTATTATTATTATTATTATTATTATTATTATTATTATTATTATTATATTATTATTATTATTATTATTATTATTATTATTATTATTATTATTATTATTATTATTATTATTATTATTATTATTATATTATTATTATTATTATTATTATTATTATTATTATTATTATTATTATTATTATTATTATTATTATTATTATTATTATTATTATTATTATTATTATTATTATTATTATTATTATTATTATTATTATTATTATTATTATTATTATTATTATTATTATTATTATTATTATTATTATTATTATTATTATTATTATTATTATTATTATTATTATTATTTTTATTATTATTATTATATTATTATTATTATTATTATTATTATTATTATTATTATTATTATTATTATTATTATTATTATTATTATTATTATTATTATTATTATTATTATTATTATTATTATTATTATTATATTATTATTATTATTATTATTATTATTATTATTATTATTATTATTATTATATTAATTATTATTATTATTATTATTATTATTATTATTATTATTATTATTATTATTATTATTATTATTATTATTATTATTATTATTATTATTATTATTATTATTATTATTATTATTATTATTATTATTATTATTATTATTATTATTATTATTATTATTATTATTATTATTATTATTATTATTATTATTATTATTATTATTATTATTATTATTATTATTATTATTATTATTATTATTATTATTATTATTATTATTATTATTATTATTATTATTATTATTATTATTATTATTATTATTATTATTATTATTATTATTATTATTATTATTATTATTATTTTTATTATTATTATTATTATTATTATTATTATTATTATTATTATTATTATTATTATTATTATTATTATTATTATTATTATTATTATTATTATTATTATTATTATTATTATTATTATTATTATTATTATTATTATTATTATTATTATTATTATTATTATTATTATTATTATTATTATTATTATTATTATTATTATTATTATTATTATTATTATTATTATTATTATTATTATATTATTATTATTATTATTATTATTATTATTATATTATTATTATTATTATTATTATTATTATTATTATTATTATTATTATTATTATTATTATTATATTATTATTATTATTATTATTATTATTATTATTATTATTATTATTATTATTATTATTATTATTATTATTATTATTATTATTATTATTATTATTATTATTATTATTATTATTATTATTATTATTATTATTATTATTATTATTATTATTATTATATTATTATTATTATTATTATTATTATTATTATTATTATTATTATTATTATTATTATTATTATTATTATTATTATTATTATTATTATATTATTATTATTATTATTATTATTATTATTATTATTATTATTATTATTATTATTATTATTATTATTATTATTATTATTATTATTATTATTATTATTATTATTATTATTATTATTATTATTATTATTATATTATTATTATTATTATTATTATTATTATATTATATTATTATTATTATTATTATTATTATTATTATTATTATTATTATTATTATTATTATTATTATTATTATTATTATTATTATTATTATTATTATTATTATTATTATTATTATTATTATTATTATTATTATTATTATTATTATTATTATTATTATTATTATTATTATTATTATTATTATTATTATTATTATTATTATTATTATTATTATTATTATTATTATTATTATTATTATTATTATTATTATTATTATTATTATTATTATTATTATTATTATTATTATTATTATTATTATTATTATTATTATTATTATTATTATTATTATTATTATTATTATTATTATTATTATTATTATTATTATTATTATTATTATTATTATTATTATTATTATTATTATTATTATTATTATTATTATTATTATTATTATTATTATTATTATTATTATTATTATTATTATTATTATTATTATTATTATTATTATTATTATTATTATTATTATTATTATTATTATTATTATTATTATTATTATTATTATTATTATTATTATTATTATTATTATTATTTTTATTTTTATTTTTATTTTTATTATTATTATTATTATTATTATTATTATTATTATTATTATTATTATTATTATTATTATTATTATTATTATTATTATTATTATTATTATTATTATTATTATTATTATTATTATTATTATTATTATTATTATTATTATTATTATTATTATTATTATTATTATTATTATTATTATTATTATTATTATTATTATTATTATTATTATTATTATTATTATTATTATTATTATTATTATTATTATTATTATTATTATTATTATTATTATTATTATTATTATTATTATTATTATTATTATTATTATTATTATTATTATTATTATTATTATTATTATTATTATTATTATTATTATTATTATTATTATTATTATTATTATTATTATTATTATTATTATTATTATTATTATTATTATTATTATTATTATTATTATTATTATTATTATTATTATTATTATTATTATTATTATTATTATTATTATTATTATTATTATTATTATTATTATTATTATTATTATTATTATTATTATTATTATTATTATTATTATTATTATTATTATTATTATTATTATTATTATTATTATTATTATTATTATTATTATTATTATTATTATTATTATTATTATTATTATTATTATTATTATTATTATTATTATTATTATTATTATTATTATTATTATTATTATTATTATTATTATTATTATTATTATTATTATTATTATTATTATTATTATTATTATTATTATTATTATTATTATTATTATTATTATTATTATTATTATTATTATTATTATTATTATTATTATTATTATTATTATTATTATTATTATTATTATTATTATTATTATTATTATTATTATTATTATTATTATTATTATTATTATTATTATTATTATTATTATTATTATTATTATTATTATTATTATTATTATTATTATTACTATTATTATTATTACTATTATTATCATTACCCAAGTAATTCTGATGAAACAAAAGTCACGAGGCGAAAACAGTCAGCGAACTGGAATTTCCCTCGTAAATTATTTAATTCATTTCAACCGCAGTGAGGTAAATAACTCAAAATTTTTTGAAAAAGCACATGCTTTATTTAACGTGCGTGTAAAATGGGAATTATATCGAAAGTTCGGCGGAGGTGAAAAGCATATCACCCAATGCCGTACTTGCCAACGTTATGGCCATGGTTCAAAGTTTTGTAACATGGACCAAAAATGCCTCATTTGTGGAGACTCTTCTCACAAAAAGGACACACGTCCTGTGAAAGAGAGTAAAAATTTTCGCTGTGCGAATTGTAACGGCAACCATATGTCGAATTTTTATCAATGCCCAGCCCGTTTAGCAATTGTTAAGGCAAGGCAAGGTAAACAAAATTCATAACAAACTTCAAAACAAAATCCTCCAAGCGTACCAATATCGCCCACTTCTTCTACCCCTTTGCATACTCGTTTAACATATGCACAGGTTACAGGTAGTTTGAACATTCTACCGCCTAATGTTGGTAGTTCGAAAATGACCGCTAATATGGGTAAGCAAAACACGCTAGAAAATAATTGTACACCTATTACCCCAGCTAATATTGCTACCGAAAATATTTTTTCTAATGTCAACTGCCTGGGGCCTATTACGGCAGGTTAACTTTCTTTTCTGCAACAAGCAATGTTCAATCTTATGAACGCCATGTTGCAGGCAAAATCAATGTTTGAAGCCATCCAAATCGGTACAAATTTTACAATTAAAATTGTTTCTAATTTAAAATTTAGCAATAATTTTAAATAAACCAATCAAAATTTTGAATTGGAATGCTCGCTCATTGAAGGCCAATGAGAATGAGCTTTTTAATTTTTTAACAGTAAATAATGTGAATATTGCAATTAATACTGAAACATTTTTGAAACCTAACATAAAATTAAAATATGATCCCAATTACGTGGTTCATAGATATGATAGGATTCAGGGTTCCGGCGCACAGTGGGGCAGATTGGTATGTTGGTGGGACAAAACCTCATAACTTCTAAATGGTTGTTTCCACAGTGTAAATGTCTTCGGCAATGTTGTACAGCATAAAAATATCTTTATGAAAAATGTATTCGAGTAGCTTCAGTTTTCGTCCTACAGATGGGCTGACATCTATCTTCTGAATAAATGGTGCTAGCCATTTTGTTTCTTCAGAAAAGTTGTTCATATCATCAACTGATATAAAGTTGTCGAAAACATCAAAATTGTAGGATTGACTGTTAACGAGATAGAACTAATTTTATTGTTCACAAAACAAAACCCCATAACTGCTCAAATTCAAATCATAGAATATTGGTGTCTTCGGCAAAGTTGTTTGAATGATTGTGATCTATCTTCAATGTTTGGTCTAGATCAGTTTATACTTATCTAAATCACTTTGTTTAAAAAAATAAGCCCACTAACTTTTTAGATTCATGTTATAGCCCTTTCCGACCGGGCCCATATGAATGCGTAGATAGAAGGTGACTTAAATTAAACCTTCTCTTCCGCTTTTTGAAAGTTTTATTCATTGTTTTATTGCCCACAAAGCTAGTGTTAACATCGCAGCTGCTACGAAAAATAAGAAACTGAAGCAAGCAAGTGTTTTTATATAGGAATTACTTTGATTTAAGTTTTGTTATCCGTCATTTTTTACCTACACAATTGTGTGGGCTCGGTCGGAAAGGAATAGAGGTCACAAGTATCACGCGAAGTTGATCAACTATATACGATTTACCATTTTGCACATCATGTTTTGATCCAGAGGACTTTTTTTATCTAGAATGTCAAAACAAGAAGGTGTGACATTTTCAGGCGAATTTTTTGGCAGGATTCCTAGTACATTCATGTACAACATGCCTGGATTACTGTTTGATCTAGATCGCTCAATTTTGAAAGTGAAATTCTTTTTGCTACTCAAGTTCAAGTCTAAGCAATTCTGTGTTCTTAGATCAGTTGTTAGGGTCATTTAATTGTTTGAGTCATGCATAAAACAGTTTAAATCACTTATTTCACACACATACACATACACATTCTAAACGTATTGATCATGATTAATGATATATAACAAAATGATTGAAATTGGATAGATTACAGAAACATTAATTCATCGTCTTCCATATTATTTTTAACGTAAAAGAGTTTCACGACCGCTTTTTTTGTTTTGCGGGTATCAGTTGAATCGATGTTTGTTCTTAAACTGGACGAAAAAGGGGTCAGATATAACCAACATACCGTTTAATACATCTTGTATAGTTTCAACTCTGCTGGACTTTTGGATGTGCGCTTCACGAATTGGTTAAAATGTGATGTCGTCATAGAAAGCTGCCGCGAAACGCATGATTTATATATAAAAACATGCTGTACCAAAAATCGAATAACTTTTGAATAGGCAAAAAGTGGCAGCTAAAGTTGGGTTTTTTGAATAGCTGAGACTGGCATCTTCAAATTTGAGAAGAATATAGAGTGGGTACTCGCTGGTAAATCATTTTTTCAAATGTTTGAAATTAGTGAAAAATTGGGTTTTTTTCCTGCGTGGAACGTTGTGCTCAATCGTGGTATAGTAGGATATACTCAGCTATCTAAGTTTTTTTCCTTCAATTCAACTCATATTGAAGAGATTTCATGCATAATATCATTATTATTTGGGAGCTCCTGCATTTTGTAGGTTGGTAAAGATGATCGAAATATTTTTTTTGGTTTTATGAAATGTTGAACCCCACCTTCTCCTACCTCACGATGTACTAAAACATGCGAATTCTTTACAACCTATGCTTGATTCTTGGTCTGTAGGCATTCTAGTTTCTACAAAATATCGATTTTGAACCTAATTCCGGAAAAAAAAATTCAGGATTTGTCCGAGCTTTTGTATGAGGCTGCCCCAGTGTGCGGCGGTGGAGTTGCAATTGTTATTCATCGCCGAATCAAACATCGTGCTCTTCCCCATCTTGAGACGAAAGTTATTGAAACTTTGGGAATTGAAGTTCAAACTGAACTTGGGATTTTATTTATTGCCGCAGCATATTTACCATTTCAATGCACACGCGAGCACAAAAATTATTTTAAAGGTGATTTACAAAAACTCACCAGAAATCGTTCGAAATTTTTTATAATCGGCGATTTTATGCTAAACATTCCAAGTAATTCCAACGGAAAAATTTTATTCAATGATTGTTCTTCAGGATACTATTCTATTTTGACTCCAAATAGTCCTACATGCTTTGATTGATTCCGCTTTGGAAGCATTAAAATGTGCAATTGTTGATGCCAGGAATTATTCTGTTCCAAAGGCTCAAGTGAAATTTGATTCACCAATAATTGACGAAAATCTTTAACTTCTAATTCGTTTGAAAAATGTCCGCAGACGTCAATATCAACGTTCTCGTGACCCTGTTTTTAAAACTATTTATAAAGATTTACAGAAAGAGATTAAACATAGATTTACTCTTCTGAGAAATCAAAATTTTGAGGCTAAAGTTGAAAAATTGAAACCATATTCAAAACCTTTTTGGAAGCTGTCGAAGATTCTTAAGAAACCTTCAAAGCCTATTCCAGTTTTAAAAGATGGTGAACGTTTTCTTGTATCCAATGAACAAAAGGCTCAAGCTTTGACTTGCTCAGCAGTTTGAGAGTGTTCATAACTCAAATTTGAATTTTGTGAGTCCAATTGAAAATGAAGTCACACGTCAATTTGATTTAATTTCGTCCCAGAATTTTTTACCTGCAGAAATAATTGAAACTAAATTTTCAATTGCTGCTTCAAAATTGCATATTTTCCCAAATTATGGAAAAATGCAAAAATTACTCCAATTTTAAAACCGGATAAGAACCCAGCTGAAGTTTCCAGTTATCGACCAATCAGTTTGCTTTCTTCAATAAGTAAACTGTTTGAGAGAATTATTCTTAACAGAATGATGTCACACATCAACGAAAATTCAATTTTTGCAGATGAACAGTTTGGATTTCGCCATGGGCATTCCACTACTCATCAATTGCACAGAGTTACTAATATGATACGAGCTAACAAATCTGAAGGTTATTCCACTGGAGCTGCTCTTTTAGACATAGAAAAAGCATTCGACAGTGTTTGGCATAAAGGTTTGATTGCGAAATTGCAAACTTTTAATTTTCCAATTTTCCTAATCAAAATTTTCAAAAATTATCTTACTGATCGAACTCTGCAGGTTGTCTATCAGAATTCCAAATCTGATAGATTTCCTGTCAGAGCAGGTGTGCCTCAAGGTTCAGTCTTGGGTCCAGTCCTGTACAACATATTCACTTCAGATCTTCCTGATTTGCCTCCAGGATGCACAAAGTCTTTGTTCTGCGATGACACAAGCATTTCCGTAAAAGGAAAAAGTCTTCGTGTCATATGCAGTCGATTGCAGAAAAGTTTAGATATTTTTTCTTCCTACTTGCGAAAGTGGAAAATCTCTCCCAATGCTTCTAAAACTCAAATGATAATTTTTCCGCATAAGCCTAGGGCTTCTTTCCTCAAGCCAAACAATAATCACGTTGTCAAGCCAAACAATAATCACGTTGACAAGGTTAAGTACTTGGGACTAATTTACGATAAAAAACTGATTTTCAAAGAGCACATTGAGAGTATACAAGCCAAGTGCATCAAATATACGAGATGTTTATATCCTCTCATTAACAGGAATTCTGAACTTTGTTTAAAGAACAAACTTTTGATTTACAAACAAATTTTTAGACCAGCAATGCTTTATGCTGTACCGATCTGGTCAAGTTGCTGTTCAACAAGGAAGAAAACGCTCCAAAGGATTCAGAATAAAATTCTAAAAATGATTTTGAAGCGTCCTCCTTGGTTTGGTACACTCGAATTACATAGACTTACTGGTGTTGAACCATTAGAAACTATGTCAAATAAAATTATTAACAATTTTCGACAAAAATCGTTGCAATCTTCAATTGCTACGATAAGCTCTCTTTATAGCCAATAAGTTAGCAATTAAGTTAGTTGTAAGTTTATTTCCCCTTTTCTGACAAGTAGGTTTAAATCCCTACGAATGATAAGTCCTAATTGCGAAAGCAAACAAATCCTAACAATTAAAATTACAAATTTCTAACAGTGTTGAGAAGTCACCATTTGTGATTGGACACACATACTCATTATTTACTAATATTTATCATAAATACCTGAGCTACTAACAAATCCCCCCCTTAAAAAAAAAAAAAAAAAAAATTATACAATGCTGATAGCGAGCGTACACTAGTAGCGCCGGATCAGGTAGAAACGATTTTGAAAGAATTTCACGACGCGCCTTTAGGAGGACATGTAGGAGCACGTCGTATGCGCCAAAGAATCGGCACATTATTTACGTGGCCTAATATGAGGCACGATATTGAGAATTATGTCCGGCAGTGCGACTCCTGCCAAAAGAACAAGATTCCGATGCAGATCACACGATGACTTGACTAGATACTTAGTTGTCGTACCGATGCAAAATCAAGAGAGCTATACAGTAGTGAAAACCTTTGTCAAAAATTGTATATGTAAATTTGGTGCGCCGTTAGAGCTAGTTACAGACAACGACACAAATTTTGTAAGCGCGCTAATGAAAGATGTGTGCAAAATTCTGAAGATTAATAAAATTACAACTAGTCCGTACCACCCACAGGCTAATTTGGTAGAAAGATCAAATCGTGAACTGAAAACATATTTAAGACAGTTTGTCGGCGGAAAGCCTAACACATGGGATCAATTTCTCCCATTTTTTATGTTCGAGTATAACACTACCGTGAACTCATCCACGGGCTATACTCCATTCCACCTATTATATGGACGTGCGGCACGCATACCGACCTCCATATACAGACGAAAAAACCTAGATGACATTAACTACAAAACGTATGCTGAAGAGATGGAAAAGATCTTTTATGACCTGCATGCGAATGCGAAGGCCAATTTAATCAAAAGTAAAAAAGGTCGCAAGCTAATCTACGACAAGACTTCCAACAACTTCAAACCTATGTGGGGAGATCTTGTGTTAGTAGAACATGTTTCGACTGGACCAGGTCAAAAGCTCCAAAATATGTATGAAGTGATCGAAATTCCAAGCGAAATGACCACAGTAATAAAAAACGGCAATCGCCTTGAGAAAATTCATAACAACCGATTAAAGCGTTACTATGACTAGATTTACGAATTTGCATTTGTCTTATTTTTTAAAGAAATCACAGCCGACTATAGATTTGACGACATGTCACGACATGAGTTTTAAAGACGCACCACAGCGTGATACAATATACAGTAAATAAACGACGCCGACAGAAGTTTGAAAAAAACGACTTAAATCTATAAGAACAATTTAAAAAAAAAAGAAGAGATAATAATTTTATCAAAAATTATTTTATAGATTTTTTTTATGTAAAGAATAAATTTTAGCGAAGTATAATCATTAATTTTAAATAAAACAAGATAAGCATGAGCGAGCGCAGTTTAATTTGCCTCCTCGGGGGCGCCATACAATTCAGCGGCAAACCCGCTGGCAAGTGAAGAATCGCAATATCATCATGCGCGGGCCCGACAAACAGAAGTTGTATAATAGTTTTAATTCTTAGTCGGTCAAATATGCATATCAAGTTGAAGTTACTCGAGATGCAACATTGAATTTGTTTATATCATTTAGGATTAGATTCCTACACACTTAGAGTTCGTTGCCGAGAAGTCAACAGCTGATAAATTCAGCGAAATATTCTACAAGTAAAACATTAGGTGCATAGTGAAGCCCGATAGTAAACAAAAAATCACGAAGAAAATTCGCGTTGACGGTGTTGCTGATATTTGTTTGGTTTTTGTATGCGAAAAAGAAGGAAGGAAATATTTTTGCTTTTGTCATCACGCACATTTTGACAATTGCATATGAGAGTTCACGTAGGTGCGAACAGCCTTCAAAATCTATTTCAACGCGAATAACCCGAATAGCGGTGACACGGCACGGCTAGCGAAAGGTGAATCACCGTAAGGAAGAAAAAAATAAAGACAGAAATTTGATGCGCACATGCAAGCGACGAGCGTCTATCAGCAGAGTATCGTAGTGCATTCGACACTATTTTTTTTTTTATTGCAAACGCGCATAATCAGCTCATATGGCGTTGACCATGAAAATTTGTCAACGATGCATAACGTGGGGGCAAAACGCCTGACTAAAAAGTGTTGACGTTGCCAGTGCTACGACGGTAACATGACACTAAGACAATATAATTGAGCGAGAAGAATATTAGGTTAAAGGATTTTCGATATTAAAAATAATTTTAACAGAATCGAAGCATTTGAAAAATTCATATTAATCGTCTCAAGCGTTATTATGAATAGTTTGATAATTTAAGTTTTGCTCGACTGTGGGAAAATAAATTATTTTGGGGGGAGCCATACAAATTATCGACAGAGCCACCGGCAGGTAATAAGAACACCACATAAAGTGGCGTAGTAAACTTCTGCCTTTGAATCATTATTAAGGTTCAATGCAGAATAAACGAAGAGTGTTGGTCAAGTAAAGTCAAACCGGAAGAAAATAAAAATAAATATATTGGAATGAGTTGACATCGCTACGACGATATTGCGACTGGGAAAAACTTTCGTTTTTAACGCAAATTTCCTGAGACGTTATCGAGGGCTCAAATAGGAAAACGAAAGAAAAAAAAAACAATTGAGGGCATATTGAAAATGAAGAAAAAACGTGATGAAGATAATAAATAATTTAAAAGACTTATAACAATAGAAGTGACATTAATTAGAAGGGGAAAGTTAAAAAGACGTCAAAATGAAAGTAGTTGCGAAGAAACGTACACGAAATCCGAACAACTTTTTTTTCCTTCCAAAAAAAAGTTGTTAGTTTGAACATGGAAAAAAAATTGAATACAGATGTCCTTGCAAGAACGTGGCAGATGTAAGGAAAATAGCCAATGGTTCTATTAAAGACGGGATTAAAGTGACTAGAAAGACAAATATAATTAGGAAAGACATTTGGAAAATGGGTTAAACCTACCAGACAAGAAGACTACTTTAGGGGATTCCAGCTATACTATTATTAGTTAAGGACGAGTGAGTGTACACAAGGGGAATCGTTAGCCCAGAATGATCGAGATGAATGTCGAATGGATGAAGAAGACAAGGGAGTAACGAACCCAGAATGAATGCGTGTGTGAGATTCTTCCTACTTTTACTCTTACCTTCTTATCTTTCAGGAATCCCTAGGACAGGTGGTCGCACCTTCGGATGGAAGGGGGAGAGGTATATGCAGCAAACTGCATAATGAGAGATGTGTAAGTAGAATGTAAGTATGACAAGAATACACACGGACCGAGACAGCAGTATTTTGCAAATCACCCAGTAAAGGAGTGACATAATTAAAGTGGCCTAAAGAATTGTTTGTAAATCGGATAAAATAGTTGTGAATCCCATAACAAAAAAGAAAAAGTCGCAATGAGAAAAAGAAATGTTTAAATGAAAAGGAAAGAGCCACGACGGGCAACAGAGATTACCAAATAAAAAGTGATAAGAAAAGTTATTTGGTAGCGGAACGTACTCCGCACGAGAATTAGAATAAGAATTGTTTGTAAATCGGATTGAGTTCAAGTATAAAAAAAATTAATTGTGAAGTAAAAATTCGTTGAGAATGAATAATGTAAACGTTAGTTAACCAATAGCATCCGATAAAATATATATAAATATATATATATATATATATATATATATATATATATATATATATATATATATATATATATATATATATATATATATATATATATTGTACACTTTAGTAGGAAAATAAAAATTATGTTAACCGAAGAAAAAGAAAAACGGGCATAGTGTTGAAGTAAAAGATTAGGAGAAATTATAGAACATAAGAGCCCGTTCGCGAGTGCAATTAATAATAAACAGCAAGTTGGCCCACAAAAAAAAAGAATTTAAGCAAAAAAAAAATATAACCGCTTGCTTAGTAGGAGTAGAATTTAAGAAGTGATTCCATTCTGAATTCAATAATCGAGACGGAGCGAGTTATCCAGGAAGCACTCTCATATATCACAGAGAACGAAGAGTCGGGTACGGGGAGTTGGACGGTCGGGTGTCGACGGCTGAACGGTTCAAACAGCATAAGAAGAAGGATGACCAGTACCGAGATGGATGACGCATATCGAGGTAGCGAATTGTGACGAGAAGGAAGTCAGCCTCGACATGGCCAAAATCAACACAGCCCACGGTCGGGCTAGATATACACCGAACTTTGAGGCAAAGCCTAATAAGTGAAATACGAGCACATACCTATCAAAACATGGGCCGCAATCACGAAAAACCCAACGAGCAAAACATCGCTACAAAGTTTTGCATCGTTTTAACGATGATGTTTTTTCCTTTCGCGTTGCTAATCAAGATGCGCGCATGAATGGAAGCTGGTTATTCTACAAGCAAGTTATTTGCAACCTTGTATAGTCGGCCAAGTCAAGCCAGCTGACTATCACCATATAACGGAACCAGTGGCAATCAAGAAACGATTTCTGCCACTCGGTTTAGAAGAATGATTTTCCTGCGGGCGTACAAAGAAACGATTATTTAGCCGATACACTTTGGAGAGAAGTCCGCCAGCCAGCCAACAAAGTTCATAACATACGAGGACAAGAGTGCACACGTGAGGATCATTGGACGAAACACGGGTTCTTTTGACAATAGAAGGGGCAGTATGACGATTCCACCACCAGGCGCAATAAGACGATTCTACCACCAGCTGAGGAGAACCTTGTAGGCCAGACACGCCCCTCCCGTTTAATTTCTCCCGCAACCCGGCTCGATGCATCGGTTCGACGACGAGACCCTGCAAGCATTTTCACGAACTCCACAAACGACGATATGATGGCAAATCAGGAAGGATGGCGAAATCATTCCTTTTAAATTTTGTATTATACATATGCCTAGATGACTAGATGATCTAGATGACTCACGGCTCTTTGAGTGGGAGGAGATGAACAGGCCTTCCAAGAAATTAGGAAACATTTTTGATTCTCATAAACTTTTGCATTACATTCCCATGGACAGGAATATTCTTGTTCATGCATGTTTCTTGAATTAGGAATAAATCGCGACATTCCGTTCTCACAGACAGGTTCTGAAATAATAGCCGCGCGTGTATGAATAATCAGCATTTTTCAATGCACTTAGCAATTCTACTTATTCCGATGAGAACGAAACGATGACGGCCACATAGCCAACTAAAAAAATAAATACTGAACGTATGTAATAATCGAAAAAGTAAATAACGAGCGTGAGTCCGCGAGTAAATAAAGCGAGACAGAAGATCGTGAATAAATAACTAATTGATTAAATTTGATAGGATTAGACATGGACAGGACGAAGAATCGGACAAGTGAATTGTTTCTCTCTGGTACTTTTGATAGGGTAGAATTAAGTTGAGTTATTTTAATAATTTCTATCTTGTTTCATCAAGCGTTCCGCAATATAAATATAAATCAGCAACATTTTATGTTTTTCATTAATCCCGCATCGATCTCCCGCAACGTCTGCCAGAGTAACATATATATATATAAGAATAACATATAAGCCATTTTAAAATGATTACCGAATACATATTCATTAAATTAAACAGTTATTACTTTTTTAGGTAAAAAAAGTATCACTTTATTTATTACCGAAGTTTTTTTACCGAAGAAAATGTTTACCGTGAAAATACGGCAAAATTTGAATATTTTCTGTTTAGCCACCCTTGAGTTTTCAACTATTTTGCCGTGAAGTAACACTGTCTCTAGTTCAACCTACAACAAGCAAGCAAGCTGCTACAGAAACTTTTTGACATAATATCGTTATGAACACGCTAGATAGATTATTACTAGTCTTAACCACTGGGGCTAAGGGCATCTTCAGCGGTGGTCCAAATCGTTGTTTTGTGCTATTTTTTTGGAACAAACTCAAATTCACTGCTGCACCGGTGGTGTAAATTTTGTTTTATACCAGATCTAAATTGAAAAAATTTGAAACTGGTATACATTTTGTTCTATTTCCGTCACTTTTTGGAACAAGAAATAGATCGTTCTAAAACCCTTTGTACGCTACCAATAGGTGGGTAAAATGTTATATCTTAATTAAATACCTCATTTCTAGCTATTTCAATATAAGCGTTTTGCGAGTGTTGGGGAATAAACAAAACAAAGATTTTTTATGACAATTCACAATTCATTTTTGTGGGTTTTCTGAAAAAGAAAATGAACCCCTTGGTTGGGTCTGATCGAACGCCGACCATGAAATGGCTGACTTAAAAAAAAACTTAAAATTGTATGCGCTGAAGTCCAAAAACCGTATTTTGACCATAACTTCAAATTTTAGAGGAGTTTGGAAAATTTCTAGTATGAGCGAATGTTACGCTCAACAAGACCTACAACCTACACTAGGTCAATTAAGAAGTTCTTGCATTTTTTCTTTATTTGTGGCACCGTGAAATAATTGTGCGATAGGAGCTAAAAATTCTGGTTTTCATAAAAAATATATAACTCAGCTAAATATTCACCGATTTTCACAAAACCACTTTTGTGAGATTCGTCATTGAATATACTTTCAAAACTTCGTTAAACTGTCGACATATCGAAATTATCGGTTCATTTCGTCCGTATTCGGTTCTCCGGAACTCCAACCTCAGCAGGTCTCTCCGGCGTAGGGGAATTGATGGCACATACAAATTTAATTGGTCCAGTATTATAGGAGGGTCAACAACACCTAGTAAGAGTTTTGCCGCGAATATTGCTCTGATGGAGTCACGCCTGCTGCAAAGTGTTTCCATTCCAAGAAACCTGTACAGGATGTCGTAATGCGGTATGCCGGCTGCATTGTTCCACGGAAGCAATCTGAGGGCAAATCTCGTGAATTTCTTCTGGACAGCTTCGAACCGGGCGATCCAAAGATCCGTATAAGGACTCCATGCAGTCTCGAGGGATAATCGTACAAGTGATCGCAAACTGTATGGGTCGGTAAAATCTTTCTTAGTCCGCAAGATAAATCCCAGATTTGCTTTTGCAATTACGTTTGAATAATGATCGCGAAAAGTGAGACATGTGTCCAGGATGACCCCCAGATCTCGAATCTACACGCTCAAGTTGAGTGCCACAGAATTGGTAATTCCATACGATTGGTGCAGTTTTGCGGGTAAACGATATAATACAACATTTTTGGGCGCTGATAGTCATGTGGTTTCTCAAGTACCAGTCTTGAAAGAGATCGATTATCCGCTGAAGTTCCATGCAGTCTTCAATGTTCCGCATTATTAGATATATTTTCAAGTCGTCAGCGTACACTAAACTAGTTCCAGATGGAAGCAAGCGGGATTTGTCGTTGAAAAATAACGAGAATAAAAATGGACCAAGGTTGTTACCTTGGGGAATGCCAGAGCTGTTTGTGAAATAATCGAATTTCGCCGCAGCTTTACGCAAAAGCGACGGTTAACCAGGTATGATTCTAGCCAAAGTGTGAGAAATGATGGGGCTCCTAAAAGTAAGGCAGATGCACCAACTGAAGAATGAACTCTTCGACCGAACAGGTTCAAAGCACCGGCAAAAGCGTTTTTTTTCCATTGGGGTCGGCGGTTGCTTGGTGAATGAAACGAGTCAACCAATGACTAAGTGCTCTACTTACGACGATATTCATTCAGTTTTGCAATCAATATTCGATGGTCAACACGGTCAAAGGCGGCCTTTAAATCAGTATATACTGTGTCGATTTGATCACCATTTCCAAAGTCCTTCAGGCAATATGACGTAAACTGAACAAGATTCGTGTCAATAGAACGTCTGGGAAAGAATTCGTGTTGATCCGGAGATATGTATGACTTGGAAGCAGAAAACATGATGTCTCCTACCAGTCTCTAGTAGTTTGGAACCTGCGCAAAGCGATATAATTCCGCGGTAATTGGCCACATTACGTTTGCTTCCTTTTTGTGGACAGGAAACATGAGCGACTCTTTCCACAGTGTAGGAAATGTAGATTCTTCTATCGAACAATTGCAGATAACGGTGAGTGGGAAACTGAGTGATTCGGCGCACTTTATTAAAATCAGAGACGGAATGCCATCTGGATCAACAGCACTTGAGGGTTTCACTTTTTGATTGCCTTAATGATGTCACATTCAGAGAATCTGAAGTTGCCAATGTCCAAAACATCACGCGGGACGTCCGCCAAAGCAGTATCGATCAGCTGAGTGGAAATCGATTCTTGGAGAAAACCATCGGCAAAATACTTCGCGAATAAGTTGCACATTCCTTCGCTTGTATTGGCTTCATTGTCATTGAGAAAAACTGTAGTTGGTAGACCATTGTCCTTCCTTTTTGTATTCATGAAACGCTTCGGGTACTGCTTGAGATTTGATTCCATGCGCCTAGTGTACCTTGCAATTTGTTATAAGACCTGTATCTGTGGCTAGCAATATTAAATATACGTTTTGTATTGGGAGTTCTCATATTAGTAGCCTTGGCTCTACGACGCTTCAAAATTCGCGTGGCGAGTAAAAAGTTGTGACGTCACAAAAATAGTTTACATTTGGCATTCAGTGCGGATTTTCGACGAATTGTTCTTTTTAGAGCTTGTAACGTTCTACGGTTACCAAAAAACGCGAATGCCATCGTGTGCAGTTAAATTGTGTGGTGTTTCGGTTTACCAAACCAAAAAGTCAGGCATAAGCATATATGCTTCTCCCAAAAATCCCGATGTTGAGAAACGCTAGCGTTTGTTCTTTCGGGTAACAGATTTTGTGGGAACATATGTTTTGTATTTGTTCACAATATTTTCGCGCGGAGGATTTTGAGTATGGGTTCTAGGCCGATTCTCGGCGCATTTCAGAATCGAGAGGAAATGTTTCAATCAACCATTCATAGCTGTCCTAAAGTAATTGTTTACGTTTCAGCCGTTCAGCGATTTTCACATTTCCACCGGTGAATCCATCATCACAGACGGTGCGAGCCGAGAGGAAGGCTAGGTCCGCGCTGGTAGCAGAGCTGTTAAGGCAACACAAGGCAGATGCACCAACTGAAGAATGAACTCTTCGACCGAACAGGTTCAAAGCACCGGCAAAAGCGTTTTTTTTCCAATGGGGTCGGCGGTTGCTTGGTGATTGAAGCGAGTCAACCAATGACTAAGTGCTCTACTTACGACGATATTCATCCACAGATCAATTTTAAAAATCTAGAAAACTCAAAGACCTACGATTCATCATTAATTAGAATCCATCTATTGATTGTGTCACACACACAACCTTGCAGGAGGTTCAGAACATTGTAGCATATGGGGGAGGCCAAAATGAGAAAATCGGGAATAAGTGATAATAAAAGTTTTTGGAAACTTTTCCATATTCAAACCCTTCCCAAAATAGTAACGTCAAACTGTGTTTAATTAGTTGTTGTGACGTCACGATCTCAGCACGCGAATAGTGTTGCTATCTAACACTTGCAACCACTCTCATCTGCCGCTCCTTCGTATATACCTTATTGGTTTTCTTCGGGGGAGCGGAGCCGGAACGTAGTGGTGAAATGACTCGTTGAGAACACTGACGAACAACTCAACAGCGCTGTCGACGTTTTGAACGTGCCGAAGAGAGCTCCAGTCAATATTGGTTAAGGCATAATTGAGAGCTTAAAAGTCTGCCCTGTTGAAGTCAAATATTTATGAAGTCGGCTACTTCATACCGTAAAGGTTTGTTACATGCTACTGCTGTAGAAAGAGCAGGGTGATTTGGGTCTAGGTCGATCAAAGGATCGTCTACGTGAAGGACTGTGCACTTTGTGGTAGCGTCGGCATTGATTAACACAAGGTCTAAAATGCGATCACGGCAGTTTTTGATATAGTTTATCTGGTTCATGTCAAGTAGAGCAAATCCATCGAAAAGGCAGCAGCTAGTTTGTGAAAAGCTAGAGCAATTGGGATCAGCATACAAGAATGCTGAAGAAGCGATTGACCAGACAAGGCCAGGCTGATTATAATCTCCCAGAAGAAGATGGTAGTCACAGGATTTCAAGGAGTTGTTGATATCTTGTGCAGATCGCAAATGCTTCTCCAAGGTGCTAACATCGTTAGAAAAATCCGGGGATAAGTATGCTGCACCGATAACAATCACACTGTCATTCATAAAAAACATTCACCCGAAGATGCTCAACTGAATTGTCGATAAATATTGTGGGCAAAACTGCGCTTAGTCGGTTCGTAACAGCTATTATTACGCTACCGCCTCCTATTTTGGAGGTGTGAGAATTGCGATCATTACGAAACACGGTGAATCGGTTTCCGAACAACTGTGGAGAGCAGAAGTGGTGAGTGGTGATGACAATGACATCATAGTTTGACTCGGATGCGGCAAAAAAGTCGTCAACTTTGGATCTCAACCCCCTAGTGTAGAGGTGGGAAAAATGGTTCACTATAGTGAGCGGATCAGAGCGGTTCCGCTCACTAAGATGAACTAGTTCTTTTTAATAGCTCACTCGCTCTTTTCGTTCCTACATATTTTTTTATCAGTGTAGCTAATTATCAGACACCGCAAGCGAGAGCCAGGTGAAAGCCTTACACCCGATTTGCCAAGCGCAAGGTCGCGCGCAAAACTACAATAGAGCTCCCAGAAACAAGCTGCCACCAAACGTCTGCCCTGATATGCATAACCTGCATTTCTCATCACCCAGCCACCAGCTAGTCGCAAGAGCATGCAAAAAAAACAACTTGCAACAGTCCATACACAGGTACACGGGTTGGCTAACGCCGAGTACGCACACGAATGAATGTGGAACGAAAAGAACGAAAGAACTGATTCACTGATCTTCTGGCAATCCGTTCGCAGGCTGATCAAAAGACTCAGTTCTTTGAAAGAGCGAAATCTTTCGCTCTCAGAAGAACTGGTTCTTCCGATGGCTCTTTTGTTCAGCTCGCAGGCAATCCGCTGGCGATTAGAAGATTTCGATCTTTTAAAGAACTGATTTTCTGATCAGCTCGCGAGCGAATTGTCTGCATAGATTCAAAAGATCAGTGAACCAGTTCTTTCGCTCTTTTCGTTCCACTTTTCGTGTGCGTACCGGCGTTAGCCAGCCCGTATGCTGTGTGTGAACTGTGGCAAGTAAATTTTATTTTTTATTCCCGCGACTAGTGGATGGTGCAGGCAGCCGGCGGCAGCTATTTTCTGGGAGTTCTATTGCAGTGTCGCACGCCGCTTTGCGCTGGAGGTGTAAAACATTTATATGGCTCTCGCTTGCGGTATCTGTTCAACAAAATCAGCTTCAGCTTTTTGCTTGAAGTAAAGGGTGAGTTACCGCTCTTTAAAAAAGAGCGATAGATCACTCACTCACTTTGAAGAATCAGCTCTTTAGATCAGTTCGTGAGCGGATTGCCCACCTCTACCCTAGTGTTTTGATAGTACACGTTGGTATGTATCGGTTGGTTTGATGATGAATCGGAATTTGCAGTATAAAGTGGAAACGAACTATCACAATGTGCGGAATCTGAAGGTGCCTCGGCGGGACATATACAGTCACATTACCTGACGGAATGAGGGTTGCTTCCTCGTTGGGTATTAACAGTAAAGCTGTCTCATTAGATTTGGTACCCGTCGGCCACGGTAGTATTGGGTCGATGCAATCAGCAGCATGGAAAAGTAAATCATCATGACATTGTATAGTAACTGTGAAGGCTTCGGGAAGCCGAATGTTGTCCGGGTAAAACGTTCTATAGATTGAAAACGCTATCAAACAGTGCAGAGTCTGATCCCGCTTCGGTAGGACATATACATGTAGAATTGCCAGGGAAAACTGGAATGAGCGGTGTCATCTGGAAATTATCTGGTTGCTAGCTTGTGTATTCAATACGTTGCTTCGCCAATTTGAGCCGCTTTTTGTTGAGCGGGCAATTGCGACTCCACGCAGCGTGGTCAATGTCGATTGACCTTACAATTAATGCACACTTTAGTTTGGGACGGGCAATCACGAACGTTATGCTCTCCGGAGCACTTGGGACAGCAGAAAGCATTTCGACAGGAAGATGATTTATGGCCGAATTGCGAGCATTTGAAGCAGCGCATAGCGTCGACGACTTCGTAGACCTGACATGGGTCCCATTCGACATAGACATACCGTGATTTAATCAATGAGTCAAAAGCTACTGCATTACATTCTAACACAGCAATGTACGATTTACCAGACGTGCTGTTTATTTAATTTATTCGTAACAGCTTTTTAGCTGATCAACTAAGTTAGTGGGTTTCTCAAAGATGCCAACAACTTTTACTTGAGGTCTCAGTGGTTTCTGAGTGTCGACTTCGTATTTGTCAGAAAGAGATTCACGAGCAAGCTCGTTTGAATCGCATCGAACAATCATTTCACCATTGTCACGATAGCGCACATCTTTAACCGGATAGGAAATTGGGTTGCTAGGAAATTGGGTTGTCAATTGATTTTGCCTGGGTTTGAAAACCACAGTCTGTTCAAATATAGTCAGTTGTTTTGACTTACTTGGTGATGCTGGCAGTAGACGTGCAAAAATTGCTTGCTGGTGGCTTCAAAGAATCGATTATACGTTTTCTTCTAGACCGCAACGATCCTGCTAAAAACTCAGTGGGATCGGATTCAGCTGACGCAGGTTTGGCTTGTTGGCAGGAGCTTTGCGAACATTTTGGACTGTTGATTGTACATTCTTCCCAGCAACATCAGCATAAGACCGCACCGTGATCGAGGCGCAATTTTTCACGTCATCAGTAGACTTTTGCACAGTTGAAAGCAGACGATTTTCGAATGCATCGAGCTGTTCTTTTAGAACCAGATTGATATCGATTTACTGGCTGTCACAGAGCCTTCCAATTTTCACACTTTCAACAGCAAATCTGTGCATTTCAGTAGTATGTCGCTCAGGCAGGTAAAATTGTTTCTGCACTCAAAGCAAAAGTATTTCAGCGCAACATTTGTTTTCATAGCAGAAACAGCAGAAACTGACAAATCACAGCATTTCGAGTGGTAAATTTGATCGCAGCCGCCGGAACAAAAGATACGGTCAGCCTCATTAATAATCAGATGTGAGCACACATTGCACAGTACATCAGTCATTGTAGGGACAAAACCGGCAGTTGCGACTGTCCGAGAGCGGGCTTTAGAGAACAATAACTTCTCCAAATGGATCACCACAGCCCGCATCAAGAATTTTGAAATGTGAAGAATTTTCTGCAAAAACTCAGTTTATACTGTAAAACACAGGTGACGAACTATCAACCGCGAATTAGAATAGACAGATGTTTTGCTAGCGATAACATCCAACGACTAAACGATATAAAACACGTAATAAACAAAAAAACGGATCACGACTATAATCAGAGTGACTGTCTCTGTTTGCATTTCTCCCATAATTGACTTACGTTGGGACCCTAAATGCCCCCAAAATTCCAAATTCTGCGTTACGTGATATACGAATGTTCCCTGAGCTCTTGTAAAAATCAGTTTTAGTTTAAAATATCCTGTAAAGATTGTAAGGAAGTAGGCAAGATTTTTATTCAAAATATACTTAAAATTCAATGATAATTTCAAAAGACATGTTGAAAAAAAAACAAAACTTGTGGAAAGGCCTAGTACATTGCAGTATTTTGAGGTAACTGATTAAATGATATTATGCGTAGTGTACAAAAACAATCTTGAAAAATACATTTGGATTATCTCAGCAATGGATGTATTGATTTGATTTTCTTGGCTGCAATTGGAATGGCTTGAAAACTATTAGATCATTATCGGGCATCTGTTTGGTCCGATGGTTTATGCACGAAACAAAACATGTTTACATGATATGAGACCTATTAAACATGATATGATAACAAATAAACAAAAAAATCCTAACATCGGCTTGAGCAAATGAAGTAATTTGGTGCTAGGAATGTTTGTAAGAATATTCTAAAATCCATTCTAAGCAAAGCTTTGGATACAGTCCGATTAGGAACTTGATCTTTTGTTTATTATACACAGTCTTCGCATCCAACTGTTTAGTGTACAATACAATTGCGGGGCTAGTGCTACGATTCTACTGACAATAAGTTTCTCTCGAGTCAAGACTCGAACCCACGACGACTGGCTTATTAGACCATCTCAGGAGATCCATTCTAAATTCATTTCAATATACCTAAAAGTGCGAGTATACTCGTCTTGCAGTAAACATAAGACTGTGTGAATGTTGAAAATGTACAATCAGGCTGTGCAAGCACTAAATAAGTACTTTTTAGCATCAGTGCGTCTTGAACTGTCCTACAGATCAGACGTTTTTTCGGTTGCTTGTGGACTGGTCTTTGACTGCCTATAGCTTCAAAGTTTGTGTTTTGTCAGTGTGTCTTTTAAAGACTACCTGAAAGTTATTTCCCATCAGTCTTTCTCAAGACTACCTACTTTTGAATTTAACGTTTGTTTTAACTTTTTTCGTATCACCTGAAATGGCTGGACAGAAAAAGAAACCTCGCATCGCTGCGGGGAGGAAAAGAGAGGCATCTCTTTCTGACACATCGAGTGTCTGTAGTGACAATCCTTTTGATATTTTGCCTGAGCAAGAAGCTGGTGAAATGGAAGTTATTAATAATGAAACTATACAAAATATAAAATCTTTAAAAAAGGAGAAAGTTCCACCTATTGTGGTAACTATTTCTTCTGAATTTAATATATTCAAAAAGGAACTTTCAACGTTTGTTTCTGACGTTAAAGTTACCTATCAGATTGGCCGTAGAGGTGAATGCCGCTTATTAGCCGACTCAGTAAAGGGTCGTGATCGTCTTGTTCAGTATTCAACTGACAAGATGTACAAATTTTTTACATACGACACCAAGAACGCCAAGCCGTTCAAGGTTGTCTTGAAAGGTCTCACCAACGATCAAACCGTTGATGAGATCAAACTTACTTTAACAGAATTACTTGGCATAGCCCCTACCCAAATAATTCTAATGAAACAAAAATCACGAGGCGAAAACAGTCAGAGAACTGGAATTTCCCTTGTTAATTATTTAATTCATTTTAACCGCAATGAGGTTAACAACTTAAAATTTTTTGAAAAGGCACATGCTTTGTATAATGTGCGTGTAAAGTGGGAAATTTATAGGAAGTATGGCGGAGGTGAAAAGCATATCACCCAATGCCGTACTTGCCAACGTTATGGCCATGGTTCCAAATTCTGTAACATGGACCAAAAATGTCTTAATTGTGGAGACTCTTCTCACAAAAAGGACACATGTCCTGTGAAAGAGAGTAAAAATTTTCGCTGTGCGAATTGTAACGGCAACCATATGTCAAATTTTTATCAATGCCCAGTCCGTTTAGCAATTGTTAAGGCAAGGCAAGGTAAACAAAATTCAAAACAAAATTCTCCAAGCGTACCAGTGACGCATAGTTTACCTACTCCTTTGCATACCCGTTTAACATATGCACAGGTTACAGATAGTTTGAACATTCTACCGCCTAATGTTGGTAGTTCGAAAATGACCGCTAATATGGGTAAGCAAAACACACTAGAAAATAATTGTACACCTATTACCCCAGCTAATATTGCTACCGAAAATATTTTTTCTAATGTCAACTGCCTGGGGCCTATTACGGCAGGTAAACTTTCTTTTTTGCAACAGGCAATGTTCGATCTTATGAACGCCATGTTGCAGGCAAAATCAATGTTTGAAGCCATTCAAATAGGCACAAATTTTACTATTAAAATTGTTTCTAATTTAAAATTTAGCAATGATTTTAAATAAAACAATTAAAATATTAAATTGGAATGCTCGCTCATTGAAGGCCAATGAGAATGAGCTTTTTAATTTTTTAACAGTAAATAATGTGCATATTGCAATTATTACTGAAACATTTTTGAAACCTAACATAAAATTAAAATATGATCCCAATTACGTGGTTCATAGATATGATAGGATTCAGGGTTCCGGCGGTGGAGTTGCAATTGTTATTCATCGCCGAATCAAACATTGTGCTCTTCCCCATCTTGAGACGAAAGTTATTGAAACTTTGGGAATTGAAGTTCAAACTGAACTTGGGATTTTATTCATTGCCGCAGCATATTTACCATTTCAATGCACACGCGAGCTCAAAAATTATTTTAAGGGTGATTTACAAAAACTCACCAGAAATCGTTCGAAATTTTTCATAATCGGCGATTTTAACGCTAAACATCGTTCATGGAATAATTCTCAAAGTAATTCCAATGGCAAAATTTTATTCAATGATTGTTCTTCAGGATACTATTCTATTTTGTCTCCGAATAGTCCTACATGCTTTTCTTCTGTAAGAAACCCTTCAACAATTGATTTGGTGCTAACAGATCAAAGTCAGGTATGTAGTGATTTGATCACACATGCTGACTTTGATTCTGACCATCTTCAAATAACTTTTTCTTTATCACATGAATCAGTTTTAAACCCTATGAGCTCTGTTTTTAATTATAACAAAGCTAATTGGGAAAGATACAAAAATTATATTGAGAGAAATTTCAATAATGAGCTTGATTTGCAAAACGAAGTGAATATTGATTCCGCTTTGGAAGCATTAAAATGTGCAATTGTTGATGCCAGGAATTATTCTGTTCCAAAGGCTCAAGTGAAATTTGATTCACCAATAATTGACGAAAATCCTCAACTTCTAATTCGTTTGAAAAATGTCCGCAGACGTCAATATCAACGTTCTCGTGACCCTGTTTTTAAAACTATTTATAAAGATTTACAGAAAGAGATTAAACATAGATTTACTCTTCTGAGAAATCAAAATTTTGAGACTAAAGTTGAAAAATTGAAACCATATTCAAAACCTTTTTGGAAGCTGTCGAAGATTCTTAAGAAACCTTCAAAGCCTATTCCAGTTTTAAAAGATGGTGAACGTTTTCTTGTATCCAATGAACGAAAGGCTCAAAGACTTGCTCAGCAGTTTGAGAGTGTTCATAACTCAAATTCGAATTTTGTGAGTCCAATTGAAAATGAAGTCACACGTCAATTTGATTTAATTTCTTCCCAGAATTTTTTACCTGCAGAAATAATTGAAACTAACTTGAATGAGATTAAATCAATTATTAAACATTTCAAAAATATGAAAGCACCTGGTGACGATGGAATCTTTAATATACTAATCAAACATCTCCCTGAGAGCACAATGGAATTTTTAGTAAAAATTTTCAATTGCTGCTTCAAAATTGCATATTTTCCCAAATTATGGAAAAATGCAAAAATTACTCCAATTTTAAAACCGGATAAGAACCCAGCAGAAGTTTCAAGTTATCGTCCAATCAGTTTGCTTTCTTCAATAAGTAAACTGTTTGAGAGAATTATTCTTAACAGAATGATGTCACACATCAACGAAAATTCAATTTTTGCAAATGAACAGTTTGGATTTCGCCATGGGCATTCCACAACTCATCAATTGCTCCGAGTTACTAATATGATACGAGCTAACAAATCTGAAGGTTATTCCACTGGAGCTGCTCTTTTAGATATAGAAAAAGCATTCGACAGTGTTTGGCATAAAGGTTTGATTGCGAAATTGCAAACTTTTAATTTTCCAATTTTCCTAATCAAAATTTTCAAAAATTATCTTACTGACCGAACTCTGCAGGTCGTCTATCAGAATTCCAAATCTGATAGATTTCCTGTCAGAGCAGGTGTACCTCAAGGTTCAGTCTTGGGTCCAGTCCTGTACAACATATTCACTTCAGATCTTCCTGATTTGCCTCCAGGATGCACAAAGTCATTGTTCTGCGATGACACAAGCATTTCCGTAAAAGGAAAAAGTCTTCGTGTCATATGCAGTCGATTGCAGAAAAGTTTAGATATTTTTTCTTCCTACTTGCGAAAGTGGAAAATCTCTCCCAATGCTTCTAAAACTCAAATGATAATTTTTCCGCATAAGCCTAGGGTTTCTTTCCTCAAGCCAAACAATAATCACGGTGTCAAGATGAATGGGGTTATTTTAAGTTGGTCCGACAAGGTTAAGTACTTGGGACTAATTTATGATAAAAAACTTATTTTCAAAGAGCACATTGAGAGTATACAAGCCAAGTGCATCAAATATACGAGATGTTTATATCCTCTCATTAACAGGAATTCTAAACTTTGTTTAAAGAACAAACTTTTGATTTACAAACAAATTTTTAGACTAGCAATGCTTTATGCTGTACCGATCTGGTCAAGTTGCTGTTCAACAAGGAAGAAAACGCTCCAAAGGATTCAGAATAAAATTCTGAAAATGATTTTGAAGCGTCCTCCTTGGTTTGGTACACTCGAATTACATAGACTTACTGGTGTTGAACCATTAGAAGCTATGTCAAATAAAATTATCAACAATTTTCGACAAAAATCGTTGCAATCCTCAATTGCTACGATAAGCTCTCTTTATAGCCAATAAGTTAGCAATTAAGTTAGTTGTAAGTTTACTTCCCCTTTTCTGACAAGTAGGTTTAAATCCCTACGAACGATAAGTCCTAATTGCGAAAGCAAACAAATCCTAATAATGAAAATTACAAATTTCTAACAGTGTTGAGAAGTCACCATTTGTGATTGGACACACATACTCATTATTTACTAATATTTATCATAAATACTTAAGCTACTAACAAATCCCCCCCATTAAAAAAAAAAGTACTTTTTAGCATAAGCGCATTCGTTTGGATTCAAACTCATATGTGTAAAAATTCTCACACTGGGATGAAATATATAAACACATACATGTGTTAAACATGTCTCACGTAGCCTTTCGATTGTCGAGCTTCGTAGCCGCAAGGTTACAGAGTCCGCTTTGACAAGCGAATGGTGATAGGTGCGAATCTTAGTAGATATATATATTTATATATATATATATATATATATATATATATATATATATATATATATATATATATATATATATATATATATATATATATATATATATATATATATATATATATATATATATATATATATATATATATATATATATATATATATATATATATATATATATATATCTACTAAGATTCGCACCTATCACCATTCGCTTGTCAAAGCGGACTCTGTAACCTTGCGGCTACGAAGCTCGACAATCGAAAGGCTACGTGAGACATGTTTAACACATGTATGTGTTTATATATTTCATCCCAGTGTGAGAATTTTTACACATATGAGTTTGAATCCAAACGAATGCGCTTATGCTAAAAAGTACTTTTTTTTTTAATGGGGGGGATTTGTTAGTAGCTTAAGTATTTATGATAAATATTAGTAAATAATGAGTATGTGTGTCCAATCACAAATGGTGACTTCTCAACACTGTTAGAAATTTGTAATTTTCATTATTAGGATTTGTTTGCTTTCGCAATTAGGACTTATCGTTCGTAGGGATTTAAACCTACTTGTCAGAAAAGGGGAAGTCAACTTACAACTAACTTAATTGCTAACTTATTGGCTATAAAGAGAGCTTATCGTAGCAATTGAGGATTGCAACGATTTTTGTCGAAAATTGTTGATAATTTTATTTGACATAGCTTCTAATGGTTCAACACCAGTAAGTCTATGTAATTCGAGTGTACCAAACCAAGGAGGACGCTTCAAAATCATTTTCAGAATTTTATTCTGAATCATTTGGAGCGTTTTCTTCCTTGTTGAACAGCAACTTGACCAGATCGGTACAGCATAAAGCATTGCTAGTCTAAAAATTTGTTTGTAAATCAAAAGTTTGTTCTTTAAACAAAGTTTAGAATTCCTGTTAATGAGAGGATATAAACATCTCGTATATTTGATGCACTTGGCTTGTATACTCTCAATGTGCTCTTTGAAAATAAGTTTTTTATCATAAATTAGTCCCAAGTACTTAACCTTGTCGGACCAACTTAAAATAACCCCATTCATCTTGACACCGTGATTATTGTTTGGCTTGAGGAAAGAAGCCCTAGGCTTATGCGGAAAAATTATCATTTGAGTTTTAGAAGCATTGGGAGAGATTTTCCACTTTCGCAAGTAGGAAGAAAAAATATCTAAACTTTTCTGCAATCGACTGCATATGACACGAAGACTTTTTCCTTTTACGGAAATGCTTGTGTCATCGCAGAACAATGACTTTGTGCATCCTGGAGGCAAATCAGGAAGATCTGAAGTGAATATGTTGTACAGGACTGGACCCAAGACTGAACCTTGAGGTACACCTGCTCTGACAGGAAATCTATCAGATTTGGAATTCTGATAGACGACCTGCAGAGTTCGGTCAGTAAGATAATTTTTGAAAATTTTGATTAGGAAAATTGGAAAATTAAAAGTTTGCAATTTCGCAATCAAACCTTTATGCCAAACACTGTCGAATGCTTTTTCTATATCTAAAAGAGCAGCTCCAGTGGAATAACCTTCAGATTTGTTAGCTCGTATCTAATTAGTAACTCGGAGCAATTGATGAGTTGTGGAATGCCCATGGCGAAATCCAAACTGTTCATTTGCAAAAATTGAATTTTCGTTGATGTGTGACATCATTCTGTTAAGAATAATTCTCTCAAACAGTTTACTTATTGAAGAAAGCAAACTGATTGGACGATAACTTGAAACTTCTGCTGGGTTCTTATCCGGTTTTAAAATAGGAGTAATTTTTGCATTTTTCCATAATTTGGGAAAATATGCAATTTTGAAGCAGCAATTGAAAATTTTTACTAAAAATTCCATTGTGCTCTCAGGGAGATGTTTGATTAGTATATTAAAGATTCCATCGTCACCAGGTGCTTTCATATTTTTGAAATGTTTAATAATTGATTTAATCTCATTCAAGTTAGTTTCAATTATTTCTGCAGGTAAAAAATTCTGGGAAGAAATTAAATCAAATTGACGTGTGACTTCATTTTCAATTGGACTCACAAAATTCGAATTTGAGGTATGAACACTCTCAAACTGCTGAGCAAGTCTTTGAGCCTTTTGTTCATTGGATACAAGAAAACGTTCACCATCTTTTAAAACTGGAATAGGCTTTGAAGGTTTCTTAAGAATCTTCGACAGCTTCCAAAAAGGTTTTGAATATGGTTTCAATTTTTCAACTTTAGTCTCAAAATTTTGATTTCTCAGAAGAGTAAATCTATGTTTAATCTCTTTCTGTAAATCTTTATAAAAGTTTTAAAAACAGGGTCACGAGAACATTGATATTGACGTCTGCGGACATTTTTCAAACGAATTAGAAGTTGAGGATTTTCGTCAATTATTGGTGAATCAAATTTCACTTGAGCCTTTGGAACAGAATAATTCCTGGCATCAACAATTGCACATTTTAATGCTTCCAAAGCGGAATCAATATTCACTTCGTTTTGCAAATCAAGCTCATTATTGAAATTTCTCTCAATATAATTTTTGTATCTTTCCCAATTAGCTTTGTTATAATTAAAAACAGAGCTCATAGGGTTTAAAACTGATTCATGTGATAAAGAAAAAGTTATTTGAAGATGGTCAGAATCAAAGTCAGCATGTGTGATCAAATCACTACATACCTGACTTTGATCTGTTAGCACCAAATCAATTATTGAAGGGTTTCTTACAGAAGAAAAGCATGTAGGACTATTCGGAGACAAAATAGAATAGTATCCTGAAGAACAATCATTGAATAAAATTTTGCCATTGGAATTACTTTGAGAATTATTCCATGAACGATGTTTAGCGTTAAAATCGCCGATTATGAAAAATTTCGAACGATTTCTGGTGAGTTTTTGTAAATCACCCTTAAAATAATTTTTGAGCTCGCGTGTGCATTGAAATGGTAAATATGCTGCGGCAATGAATAAAATCCCAAGTTCAGTTTGAACTTCAATTCCCAAAGTTTCAATAACTTTCGTCTCAAGATGGGGAAGAGCACAATGTTTGATTCGGCGATGAATAACAATTGCAACTCCACCGCCGGAACCCTGAATCCTATCATATCTATGAACCACGTAATTGGGATCATATTTTAATTTTATGTTAGGTTTCAAAAATGTTTCAGTAATAATTGCAATATGCACATTATTTACTGTTAAAAAATTAAAAAGCTCATTCTCATTGGCCTTCAATGAGCGAGCATTCCAATTTAATATTTTAATTGTTTTATTTAAAATCATTGCTAAATTTTAAATTAGAAACAATTTTAATAGTAAAATTTGTGCCTATTTGAATGGCTTCAAACATTGATTTTGCCTGCAACATGGCGTTCATAAGATCGAACATTGCCTGTTGCAAAAAAGAAAGTTTACCTGCCGTAATAGGCCCCAGGCAGTTGACATTAGAAAAAATATTTTCGGTAGCAATATTAGCTGGGGTAATAGGTGTACAATTATTTTCTAGCGTGTTTTGCTTACCCATATTAGCGGTCATTTTCGAACTACCAACATTAGGCGGTAGAATGTTCAAACTACCTGTAACCTGTGCATATGTTAAACGGGTATGCAAAGGAGTAGGTAAACTATGCGTCACTGGTACGCTTGGAGAATTTTGTTTTGAATTTTGTTTACCTTGCCTTGCCTTAACAATTGCTAAACGGACTGGGCATTGATAAAAATTTGACATATGGTTGCCGTTACAATTCGCACAGCGAAAATTTTTACTCTCTTTCACAGGACATGTGTCCTTTTTGTGAGAAGAGTCTCCACAATTAAGACATTTTTGGTCCATGTTACAGAATTTGGAACCATGGCCATAACGTTGGCAAGTACGGCATTGGGTGATATGCTTTTCACCTCCGCCATACTTCCTATAAATTTCCCACTTTACACGCACATTATACAAAGCATGTGCCTTTTCAAAAAATTTTAAGTTGTTAACCTCATTGCGGTTAAAATGAATTAAATAATTAACAAGGGAAATTCCAGTTCTCTGACTGTTTTCTTACTTAAGCTACTAACAAATCCCCCCCATTAAAAAAAAAAGTACTTTTTAGCATAAGCGCATTCGTTTGGATTCAAACTCATATGTGTAAAAATTCTCACACTGGGATGAAATATATAAACACATACATGTGTTAAACATGTCTCACGTAGCCTTTCGATTGTCGAGCTTCGTAGCCGCAAGGTTACAGAGTCCGCTTTGACAAGCGAGTGCGAATCTTAGTAGATATATATATATATATATATATATATATATATATATATATATATATATATATATATATATATATATATATATATATATATATATATATATATATATATATATATATATATATATATATATATATATATATATATATATATATATATATATATATATATATATATATATATATATATATATATATATATATATATATATATATATATATATATATATATATATATATATATATATATATATATATATATATATATATATATATATATATATATATATATATATATATATATATATATATATATATATATATATATATATATATATATATATATATAAATATATATATATATATATATATATATATATATATATATATATATATATATATATATATATATATATATATATATATATATATATAACACAGAGGCGTAAACTAGTTTTACCCAGAGACTGTGTTATAAAGAGATACGCAAAGAGACAAGCTGTAAATATGGCAACCCTTTGCTAATATTCTATTTTGTACAATTCTGGCAACCACATTTATTTTCGCATGACTTTTCATACGCACTAGAAAGTGTAATGAAATTTTGAAACTTTGTATGGATATATTACTAAGTTTCAATGCTTGTTCATACAGTTATTTAATTTTCAATGCATCACTCATAATATGAGCATGACGAACACATTTTTCGTTGAAACCATAATTGCACGTGATTCACAGAATTGATACTGATTGCAACACACATTCTGTACGAAAAGTAACACGCATGAGTTTGTTTACTTTGCACACTTGGAGCCTCGATTTGACGGTTCACTTGGAGTTTTCGACCTCACTCTTTGCGTATCTGTTCATAACACCGTCTGTAGTTTTACCCATTAACGGGATACCGATTAAACGTCAAAAACTGGGTACAATTTCACTCATTTTTAGAAACGAATTGTCTCAAGGAAATGGGTGAAATTTTACCCATTATTAAATAAACGGAAATTTTGTGATTATCAATTAAAAAAAAAAGAAAAGAAGTAAAAGTGAAATTAATTATTTTAATTATTTGCAAAAATGAATCTTATTGACAAATACAGGAGTATTTTATCTGCTATCATCAATTGTCAGAATCGCTATTCTCTGCAACAAAGCCAATACCATACGGATAGTGAACATTCTAGACCTAATATAAAAAAATGCTCACATTGTAAAATTCAATACTTGATATAACATACTGTTTACCTTGCAACTCCTTAAACGACGCAGTAACGAATCTCTTTTAAAGTCCTTCCATGGCAATTTTTGACAAATAATAAACAAAATAGATCGTAGCAGTAACGCTTGCGAACAATTCGACAGAGCTAAAACGACGCTCGAAGTTTTTTTTCACCTATTAAAGGGTAAACTAATGACCCATTTTTTTTTCTAAGAACATGTCTTTCTAATGCGTACAATTTTACCCATTTCACATTTTTAAATTTACCCATTTTTTTGACATCCGCATATGAGAGAAAAAAATGGGTACAACAATACCCATTAATGGGTTTTCGACTTTTACCGTGTAGCGTCACTCGATATAAGGGACCATCCACATACCACGTTGACAGATTTTTAACGATTTTGACCGCCCCCCCCCCTCCCTCCCCCTCTGTGGACAACTGTCCATATAAATTCTAAAAAAAAATGGTATGGACCATGGACATTAGTGTGAAATTTAAAATACAATGCTCAAAAAAATGTTCCAAACCAGGTTTTTTTTCATAAACCGCACTTGAACACTCTCTCAGCTGAAACAAATTTTGATTTAAAAAAGAGCATTTTTATCAAAAATGTCATAGAACCTAGGAAAAAGTTGAAAATATGCTTAAAGTATGTTCGGCAGAGTAATGTATTTCTCAACTATGAAAAAATGTCTAGGCCTCTTTAATCACACCCCAAAAAGTTAATTACTATTTGTTTTTTAGACATTTCGAGACTGTGCGTTTATGAAACTACCTGTATGTGGTAGAACCAAAGTGTCTTCAGCAAAGTTTTTCTACATAAAATTACCTACAACTTTGCTAAAGATTTCACTTTGATTTGATAAATAATAAAATAAATAAAATGATCATCTCACTTTTAGGCAGATTAATCAAGAATCTATTTGCATCAAAAGTTTCTCCTTAAGATATGAACAAAATTTTTCAAATAGACTACAGCATTTAAATGGCATTATTACACTCAAAAGGTTGACGATCACCTTTTTTACGTTTTAAACCACTACGTAATGTGCATTTCTGGGCAACTTTTATGTGTATTGAAAAGTTAGTTCAAACGGTCATTTTAAAATTCAACGAGGAAAATGCATGTTTCGAAATCCTAAGGAACGGAGAAATAATTGAAAAAGATCTCAATCCGTAAGCAGATATTCATGGTTCTTATTCATTGAAACAAAAATTAAAATTGAACCAAGAAAAAAAAGGAAGTATTTTCGATACAAAAATGTGTATGTTTGTAAATAAATGGTAAATAAAAACTAGTAATAATAACATAATAGTTTGAATTTTCTTCAATTTTTAATGCTCTAGATTACCTTTTTTTGGACGCGGCTGAAAGTCTAAAAAAAAGCAGAAAAATGTGATTTGAATTGTATTTAAAACAAGTCGGTTCACACTTATAGTTGGATACTATTTCCAAAATAAACTATACGTAGACAAAAGACAACAAAATAAAGTGTTTGAAGCCCTATTGTTGAAAATGTTTCATGATTCGATATAAGGTACAATTCGATATAAAGTACAAATCAAAATTCGGAATGTACCTTATATCAAAGTATTCCTGTATATTTACATATTAATACAGAAATTCTGGTATGTTATTAGGTTACGTACCGTTTCATAAGATTCATTTTCTTTAACTTCACAATCCTTCAGAAAATAATTAACTTGTACAAAATCGTCACAAAGTATATCCAATTGATTTTTTGAATTTTTCAAATGTTTTTCATTTGTTATACATTCTTCATAAGAATGACCTCTCATACAGATTTGCTCAGCAATAGCTTCCTCGTACTCACGGTGCTCTTTTATTCCTTTGAATTCAAAGCCAGGTCTAGCAGTGTCTTTGTTTGGTTGCTTCCTATTACGTATTATAAAACGTTATACTTAAGCAGAAATGCACGAGAATAAATATGTTTCTTACGTATAGTAACATTTCTGAAGCCTTGACTGAATAAAAAGTTGAACTGCTTTCTCGAGACTAATGCCATATTGGCCGTAAACTCCTAATTTAGTTATAGGTTGAGTTCTTAGCATTTTGATTTTATCAATCATTAGCAACTCATCTATGAATTATCGCAAAACAAACGGTAACAAAATATGAGTTTCTATGGATACGTTTTCTTATGCTATACTCACAGAACAACAGACGTAACACCGAAGTCTCGCTCCACTACCCTATAAATATAATTTTTAATCCACCCAACGAAAAAAGAGGTTTCAAATGACGAAATCACGTGAGGCGAAGTTACAAGAACCATAAATATTGCTGACGGATCACTCCAAAACTGTGGTTTTTGCATGAGAAAAAGAAAGAAGGAAATATTTTTGCTTTTTCATCACACACATTCAATTGCATATGAGAGCTCGAAATTTTTTTTAACTTCGTAGTCGCGAATTCACCTGCATAAAAGGCTTTCAGAAATTTTATGTTAATTTTGTGTCAACCTCCTACCCCCTCAAAAATATTTAAAATTGAAAGGGGCCAGCTGTAATTCTTCACAACTAAAATTCTGACTTCACGAAATGTGGAATGGAGAAATTAACGGTTGTATAGACAATTGCATAAACACAACAACTTCAAAAACGACGCAGTATCGAATTTTTTTTAAAGTCCTTCCATGGCAATTGTTGACAAATAATAAACAAAACAGATCGTAGAAGTAACGCGTGCGAACAAATCGACAAAGCAAATTTAAACGATGCCTGAAGTATTTTTTCACCCATTAATGGGTAAACAAATTACCCATTTTTTTTTCTAAGAACATGTCTTTCTAATGCGTACAATTTTACCCGTTTCACATTTTTATATTTACCCATTTTTTGACAGCCGCATATGACAGAAAAAAATGGGTACAACAATACCCATTAATGGGTTTTAGACTCTTACCGTGAACGTCGTTAGATTACTACACTCAAAATAATTTTCACGTCATAATTACCGGAAAAGTTATGTGAATATTTTCCACTGTCATTTTCACGAAGATTCTACGTGATTGTCATTTGAGTTCATCATGATCTGTTGAGATGATTTATCCTATGAATCTTATACAGCAGACATATGCATTTTATGTGAATTTCACGTATAATTCAACTACCGGTGAAATGGAAAGCATTCGATTATCTGCTAGCTACTACGTTTGATACAACGTAAAATTTCTAAATTTTTTTCCCAATTCTCAAGAGACGGCAAATAGTTTTTAGAAATTAGAGAAATATGTGTGGGAGATGAAACGATGTAACCGAATAACAAATAAAATAAACATACAAAAACGGCCATTATTACTGCAGAATACGGCTGCCTTAGTATGAATGGAGCTACACCGAACTTTAGTGTGCGTCAAGCTGATCATACATGGCAGAGCTGCATGCCACCACGGGTCGACGTGTCGCGATCGTCGAGGGCGCACAATACAGGTGTGACCACTGCCGAACAGTCCCGGACCAGCAGCGGGAGGTCGCCTAGGGGTGGTGAGCGTCGGACCAGGGACAGTCGACTCCTCGCAAAAGCCACAATCACCCGGAAGCACCTCTGACGGAGCGAATAGAGCCGCTCCCAACACCCAAAAGCACTTATCCGCCCATCGGGACTGATGCCAGTAAGGTCCCGATTATGGCAACTGGCAACGTAGTGAACGGATATGAGCTAGATTTCGGAATGGTATCGCATCCTCGGGCTGGCACCTGCATCGAGCTCCCTTAGTAAAGTCGTGTGACAACGGCTTGAAATGGCGAGGTGGTACCCGGTGCAGGGGTCTCCGTCCCATAAAACCTGGCAGGCCTTCCAGTACGTTCCGAGTCTATTGCCTGGTGGGAATCAGGCAGGAGTAGGATCAGATGGTTGTTCCTGACTTGCGCCGGTCGGTGGAGTCATAGTTGCCCATAAGGCGCTATGACTGCTTACCCTAGCCATGACCTCACTGCTTCGGCATAGACCACCATGGGACCACATAGGCGACTACTCCACCATGGACAAGGATAGCGGCTGGAAGGGGGACCCATTTAACATCAAGATGAACACATTCAAAACGAAAGAGACGAGTGCGGAGGGATTACAAAATCCCTTCGCAAGAGGTGGAATCCAGCGGTCTCCGCAGAAGAAGGCGGAGACGGATGCGGCGAAGTCTGGAGGTGGAAAAACGGCGAATCCGTCGGTGTCCACACCAGACATCTCGGTAGACGGTCCCTTGCTAGTCAAGGCCGTCGAAAGGTGTATGGACACGCGGCCAAGAGTGGCGGCGCTGTCTGAACAACTCGATGCCATAATCGAGTTCTTGGCGAACAGGCGAAACATCGCTGGCGACCTGAAGCAGAGCCTCCTCCTGCTTCGGAGCACCATTGATGAAGCCAGAAAGGAGCACGAAGAACTCGTAGCTCGGGTGAAGGCGGCCGAGAAAGCGGCCAGGACCGGGAGGGCGACTGCATCTAAAGAGGTGCAGACAGACGCCCCCTCGTTCGCGTCGGTCTGCTCCACGGGGCAGGTCGCTAAGCGAACGAGGCAGTCCCCGGGGGAAACGGCCCCCGGGAACACCAAGAAACGATTGGTCGTGCTACTCCCACGGGAACACACGCCAACCGGTTCAAGGTCCACCGCGGAAAAGGCACAGGTGGAGGCTACGGGCAACCCTTGGACTACCGTAGAGGGTAGGAAGCGTCGGGAAGGTGCGACGCGACATGATGGCGGAGCGGCCAGAGGACCAAAAAAGGTCAAAAAGGCGCGGAGTAGGGGTGATGCCCTCATACTCAAGACGGATGGGTCGAAGTACTCAGAAGTCTTGAAAAAGATGAGGGGGGAAACCCAGCTCAAGGATCTGGGGGCGGATGTGCGGAGTATCCGCCGATCTCGCACTGGCGAGATGATACTTGAGCTCCGGAAGGACGCCAAGAACAAGGGGGCTACCTACAAAACGGTAGCTGAAAAGGTCCTAGGGAAGGAGGTGCAAGTGCGGGCACTTACCTCAGAAGTGACTCTCCAGCTTAATAACCTGGACGAAATACTGAGGGGTGCGACATTGCACAAGCCCTAAAAGCGAAGTGCGGGGTGGAGGTGGCTAAGGAGTCAATCCGCCTCCACAAAGGTCCGGCGGGGACCCAGGTAGCTACCTTCCAACTACCGTCGGCGGACGCTAACCTGGCCCTGAAAGAGGGCAAGTTGAAGGTCGGCTGGTCTGTATGTCCTCTGGGCATACTACAGCAACCAGACATTTGCTTCCGGTGCTTCGAGGGCGGACATAAGTCCTGGACCTGCAAGGGGCACGATAGGAGCCAGCTGTGCAGGCGATGTGGAGGTGCAGGCCATAAAGCAAAGGACTGTGGGCAGTCTCCCAAGTGCATGGTATGTTCCGGGAAACGGGACGCCAAACACTTTATGGGAGGCCCCAGGTGCCCAGCCGGTAAGCCGGCTGCGAAACCACGGGCGTAAGGGTGACGCAACTGAACCTGAACCATTGCTTCGCGGCTCAGCAGCTGCTACACCAAGCAGCCACTAAGTCGTTGTCGGACATCGCCGTCATATCGGATCCCTACCGCATCCCTCCCGGAAACGGTAACTGGATTGCGGATAAGTCCAGATTGGCGGCCATATGTACGACGAGCAAGTTCCCGGTTCAGGAGGTTGTCTCAACCTCAGAAGAAGGGTACGTAGTTGCTAAGGTGAACGGAGTGTTCTACTGCAGTTAATATGCTCCGCCACGTTGGTCTACCGAAAGGTTCACCCAGATGGTCGACCTCCTATCCATGGAGCTAACGGGCCTAACGCCGTTGGTGGTGGCGGGCGACTTCAACGCTTGGGCTGTTGAGTGGGGAAGTCGCTTCACGAACCAGAGGGGCCAGATCCTGTTGGGGGCTTTTGCAAAGCTCAACCTGGATCTGGCCAACGTTGGGAACCAAAGTACATCTAGCAGAAATGGTGCGGAGTCGATCATCGACGTGACGTTCTCCAGCCCAGGACTGATCAAGAACTGGAGAGTAGACGATGGCTACACTAATAGCGACCACCAGGCGGTCTGTTATAGTGTAGACAACAACGAGAGGCGGCAAGCGACGGGTAGAGCCAACACTCCGACCGTTCGCGGGTGGAAGACATCGCACTTTGATGCCAAGGTATTCGAAGAGGCAATGAGAAGGGAGCGCGAGGGGGGCAGTTGGCTCCGCCCGACTGCTGACCAACTAGTTGCTATGCTATCGCGGGCGTGCGACGCCACCATGCCTAGGACTCGCCAACCTAGGAATGGAAAGCCACCGGTTTACTGGTGGACGGACGCGATAGCCGACCTTCGCAGTGCGTGCCTCCGTGCAAGACGGAGGATGCAGCGTGCGCGAAACGAGGAAGAGAGGACAGAGCTCCGCGCAGCATTCAGTTCGGCAAGATCGATGCTAAAGAGTGCGATAAAGGCCAGCAAGAGGGCCTGCTTCGATAGGCTATGTGCGAGTGCCAATACAAATCCGTGGGGTGACGCCTACAGGATCGTAATGGCCAAGACTAAAGGCGCGCTGGCGCCTGCAGAGCGATCACCAGCGATGCTGGAGCGTATCATCGAGGGACTCTTTCCACGCCACGAGCCAAGTCCTTGGCCTCCGGCGGTCGAGTCTCACGTCCGACGTTCCAGTATCTCAGACATAGACCAGAGATGGTCGGCCAACCTGCCGAGCATCCAATCCGTGAGCGACGACAGCCGTGTCGAGGCAGGGGAGGAGGCAAGGGTTACGAATGAGGAACTCATCGTGATCGCCAAATCCCTAAAGGTGAGCAAGGCACCGGGACCGGATGGTATCCCTAACCTGGCGATCAGGCTGGCGATAAAAACGGCCCCCGGGCTGTTCAGGGCAGTCATGCAGAGGTGCCTGGATGACTGTCTCTTTCCGGACAGGTGGAAGCGGCAGAGACTGGTCTTATTGCCGAAGGCTGGGAAATCGCCAGGGAACCCATCGGCATATAGGCCTATCTGCCTGCTGGACACCGCGGGCAAGGTGCTTGAGAGGATCATCCTCAACAGACTGGTGAGGTACACGGAGGGTGTACACGGTCTGGCAAGTAACCAGTTCGGCTTCCGGAAGGGCAGGTCCACGCTGGACGCAATCTCTTCCGTCATCAAGACGGCGGAGGTAGCAATCCAGCGCAAGAGAAGGGGAATACGCTACTGCGCAATCGTCACGCTCGACGTGAAGAATGCGTTCAATAGTGCCAGTTGGGACTCCATAGCGCTCGCGCTCAGGAGCATCCATGTACCGGTGTCGCTGTACAAGATTCTGGAAAATTATTTCCAGAATCGAGTACTTGTTTACGACACGGAGGAGGGTCAGAAGTGCGTCCCAATTACCGCAGGAGTTCCGCAAGGTTCTATCCTGGGCCCGGTGTTGTGGAATGTCATGTATGACGGAGTGTTGAAACTTGAAGTTCCCTGTAGGGGTTGTGATCGTCGGCTTTGCAGACGACATAACGCTGGAGGTTTACGGCGAGTCTATCGAGGAGGTCGAGTTGACGGCCGCGCACTGTATACGCAAGGTCGAGGACTGGATGCGCTCCAGGAAACTGGAGCTCGCGCATCATAAGACGGAGGTCACGGTTGTGAACAACCGTAAATCGGAGCAACAGGCGGTGGTCAGAGTCGGAGACTGCACCATCACCTCGAAGCGATCCCTGAAGCTCTTGGGGGTTATGGTGGACGACAAGCTCACGTTCGGGAGTCACGTCGACTATGCCTGTAAGAGGGCCTCATCGGCTATTGCAGCACTTTCTCGTATGATGTCCAATAGCTCAGCGGTTTATGGCAGCAAGCGAAGACTTCTTGCCAGCGTGGTTTCGTCCATACTTAGGTATGGTGGGCCAGTGTGGTCCAGAGCGCTAGGTACTAACAGTTACCGTGGTAAACTGGAAAGTACCTACAGGCTCATGTGCCTGAGAGTTGCGAGTGCATATCGTACGGTGCCATACGATGCAATCTGTGTCTTGTCCGGCATGATGCCTATCAGCATAGCCATCAAGGAGGACAGAGAGTGTTTCGACCAACGTGACACAAGGGGCATACGAGGTACCAGAAGGTCATTCTCGATGCTCCGCTGGCAGCGGGAATGGTCCAACTCCACAAAGGGCAGATGGACGCACCGACTCATACCGGAGATATCCGGCTGGGTCAGGAGACGACATGGTGAAGTGAACTTCCACCTGACACAAATCCTGTCAGGCCATGGTTGTTTCAGGCAATATCTGCACAGGTTCGGACACGCGGTGTCCCCCATGTGTCCCGAGTGCGTGGAGGAGGAGGAGACTGCTGAGCATGTCTTCTTCGTATGCCCCCGTTTCGTAAGAGCGAGGAGCAACATGATGGCTGTGAGCGGGCCTGGCACTACTCCGGACAATCTAGTCCGGAGGATGTGCGACGACCCGGACATCTGGAACGCGGTCTGTGCGGCCGCCTCTCAGATTGTTCTGGAGCTGCAACGTGTGTGGCGGGTCAACCATCAACACGCCAGTGGTAGCTAATTACCAGTCTCCAGGTAGTTAGCTAGGAGGTTATAAGAGTAAAGAGGGTGCATCACGCACAAAAGCCACTCCCCGACGTAATACTTAACCGTCGTTCCGGGAAGACCAGGGCTGGAGACTGGAGGGGTTTTAGTGGGTCGGGACAGGGATCAGTAGGCGCCTGGGCGAGTGTAACTACCCCAGCATCTCTAGTCTCATCCCCACACCCTGAGTTCTCTTCTCAGGTGTCTGTTTGCAGATTTCCCCGCCACCTTAAAAAAAAAAAAGCTGATCATACATCTAGCTCACAGGAATCTCAAACAGCCAACAACGCCGCAAAGAACGACAGCTCGGATTTTGACGGAGGGCCAAAGCACTCTATTACCCGCCGAGCGGATCCGGCTGTTATTTTGAAAGAATTCCAAGAGACAAACAACGTTGTAGAAGACCGCAGCGTAGATTTCGATGGAGCGACAGAACACGCCAATACGCAACGGGTTGATCCGTCAGTCACCTTGCAGGAATCTCGATTCATTTCGTCCGTTAACCAGTTGTCCGTTTCGTCGCTGTGGATGAAGAAGAAATAACTCGACACTGTTACGAATTGTGGAAAGATCTCTTGTGTGACTCAATGAAGTTAGCTGAAATCCAGGATGAGGAAACAAAATTTGTCCTTTTCCGGATCAAAGCTGGGTCACGCTTATTGGGGATTTATAACAACACAAAATCAACAGATGGAGCACCCGATCAGAAAACGCACCCTTTCTCGAATGCGTTGCACCGAATGAAGTTATATTTTGCGTCAGGATCCGATATTATGTTGCAACGCCGAAAGCTTGCGTTGATGACGCAAAAATCGGAGGAATCAGACTTGACATTCGTGAACAGAGTGGCATCTACTGCTAGGCTTTGCGATTACACCAAAAATAAGGAGCTAGAGGAAATTATCGAATGCGTCGCCGGCCACCCAGCAAACCGCGAAGCACGTAAAGCCACTTTACGCATTTTGAACCGCAGGGGAACCGTTACTGACTTGATGAATGCTGCAAAGGAAATTGAAACCATACAGATCAACGAAGACTACTTTAACCTTAAGCACGGGATACAAAAGCCAGCGCTGGTCGCTCCTATCAGAGCGGATTACCCAAAGAACCCGGCCATTCGAAATAGATTTCATCCGAACTAATCGTGGCTGATGCTTTGTCACGATTAGTAAGAGCGACCCAAGATGCAGAACCGTTCGAGGAAGAAGACACAAATAACTTCCTGTATACTCTCGACGTCGGAAGCATGGAAATGTCTTGGGAGGAGATCGAGAAGTTCGCTGCTCAAGATGAAGAGCTGATTGGCGTTAGGTTGGCAGTACAATCGAATCGCTGGCCAGATCGTTTGCGAAAGTTCGAAGCACAGAAAAAGACACTACATTTCCTCGGTTCCCTTGTCTTTAAAGATGATAGGACTGTGCTGCCCCAGGGTCTTAGAATCAGAGCAATGGCTTTTGCTCACGGGGGGCACGTTGGAGAAGTCACAATGAAAAGAATAATGCGAGAATTCTTATGGTGGCCGGGCATGTCCAAAGAGGTCATTCAGTTTGTTAAAAATTGTAAGACGTGTGCAGTACTGGCACGAAAGAACCCTCCGGTTCCACTATCCAGCCGAGATCTACCTGAGGGTCCGTGAGAAGTTATCCAGATAGATTTCCTCTGTATTCCTGGGTTTGGAAGTGGCGAGTTTCTGGTAATTGTGGACACGTACTCGCGATATATTGTAGTGATCGAAATACAAAATACAGACGCGGATAGTACTAACGCCGTTTTGAACCAGGTTTTCCAACCATGGGGTCGTCCTTTGGTGCTACAGAGTGACAACGGGCCTCCATTTCAAAGCTAAGCATTCATTTCGCATTGGGAGAATAAAGGAATCAGAGTCCGGAAATCCATTCCCTTATGTCCACAGACTAATGGTTTGGTAGAGCGCCAATATCAAGGCATCATCAAGGCGATGGCAGCCTCAAGAATTGATGGTGAAAACTGGAAGAGTGCCCTACAAAGATACGTACACAATCATAACACCTTAGTTTCACATTCACGCTTAGGTGTTACACCGTTTGAGATGCTCGTCGGGTGGAAATACCGTGGCACATTTCCGAGTCTTTGGAATGCGTCCTCTCCCAAAATATGGGACCGCACGGACATACGAGACCGAGACTGTGAAGCAAAGCTAGTAAGTAACCGCTATGAGGATACAAGGTATGGAGCAAGAAGATCAGACATCGGAGTCGGGGATGTTGTCCTAATGGCTCAGCAAAGACCGTCGAAACCCGATCCTACCTTTGCTTCGGACCGATACACGGTTATTGCAAGGGATGGTCCGAAAGTCGTTCTGCTTAGTAAGGGCGGTGTACAATATGCCAGGAACGTGCGAGATGTCAAAAAAGCTCCTGATATAGAACTTGAACCGAAGATGCCGGAGTTAGAGAAATCATCCTATAATACTCAGACAGAGGCTGATGAAGGAATCGAACAAGAAAATCTGGAAGTGCCTACTTGGAACGACCAGAACGACCACGGCACGATGTCTCAAGAACTACTTGCGGAGGACGTCTCGACCAGACCTGACGAAGGATCTGGAATGAGAACTTTACGTCAGCGAGGTAACTTGAGAAAACCGACGAGATTTGATGACCAATTTATCTACAAAATTTTTTGTTGATAGTAGACAAGGGAAAGAATGTGGGAGATGAGACGATGTAACCGAATAACAAATAATATAAACATACAAAAACGGTGTATATACTATCCAGCCGGTGTATTGTTACCGAAAGAATTTCTAAGAGTGGAGCTAAATACTTGTAACATATGAACACATGGCTGTGTGTGCGTGTGCTCAACGATCGAGATTCTAAAGTTTTGATGCTAGAGAGAGAGAGAGAGAGAGAGAGAGCGAAAGAGAGAATGGTCTCTCCCTTGGTTGCCACTGGCCAGAGTATGCGTGTGGAAATTAAAGATTCGAGAGACGTTAGACATTCATTCGACGAGATATGTTGCTTGATAAATCGCGCGGCCATGCAAAATCATCGATTCGTAAATGAATCAAACGACATGAAAACGGACAAATATTACGACATTTGCCGGCGAAAACTATTGTAAGCTGCAACTGTTTATGTATAGGAAACTCCTCGACCTTTGAACTAAATCTGTGTGAAACCTGTAAGCTCAAGGCTCGATGTCAAATTGGTACGGTTTTTCGAAAGCTCACTTAGAGGCAAGCCGTCGAGAAATTCTATTTTATTGTCAGAGACTGAGTTAGACAACAGCTTCGCCATTTTGATTTCTGTGTTTTTCCACATAGAGAGTTCACGCGATACTTCTTCTATGACATTCTGTTTTACGTTGCCAAGTTTACGTAGATACTACGTGATAAGCCATAGTATGCATGTGATTTTCACGTAGATGTTATGTTTGTCACATAAATCATGCAAAATGACAGAAAATGAATAAGTACAGGAAGTTTCAGGTAACAATAATGTGAAAAATATTTTGAGTGTATGATTGCAGTCTATGAGCGGCAAGCTATAGACCATTTAACGAACTGACAGGTGTCACGGGTCCTGCTGATATTGATGCTGCTTTTACGTGCATTGTGTCAGCGGTTCCTGGAAGTGTTCGGTCCCGAGTTCCGTTGTTGAGTAAACAAGCACCTGTTAATCAGAGTCTATGTGTATATAGAGCCGCGCAAAGAAAAAGTCTATCGTTTCGGCAACACAGTTTTTGTGCCGTTTGTTCCCAAGAAACAGTTCTGTTTTTCACCATGCATAAGCGAACATCATATTTTGAAATTCTTCACAAGATACATAGTTTTGAAAGATTACACCGGTGATGCTTTGTTGAATTCAACTGAACCAGTGTACAGGTTTAATGTTGGATTAAAATGTGTAGTTAAAACTTCGAAAAACACATATTCTTTATCGAGCTTAAATACAACACTTTTCATCCACTCCTATCATTATCACCTTGTTTATTTACATTGCTCGATTGGTACCCTTGTTTGACACTGATTTGGTTTCTTTGGTTTCATCTTTGCGCGACTCTATATTACACACATAGACCCTGCTGTTAATGATTTACATATAATGTGAAATTCGTTTTCGCTGCCTACTACACATTTTACAGCGGTAAAGAAAAGTGTAGTTTTGATGTAGCACGAAAGCCAAAAACGAATAAACTTAGTGCAAAAGAGCTATAGCATGATAGCACTACTGCAAAAACAAACTTGAAATGCATGTGATTACTCTCAACGTGGCTTTGATTTTATTTAAGAGCATATGCTTGACTGTATAAATCAAATTCTTGGTTTATTTAAGCAAAGTTTCAAATAATCGTCTTATGCATCAGTTTAACGAAAAGATAAAACAAGAATAACACTACAAATGCGATGATTTGATTTTCCATTGCTCAGATCTAATCTTACTTACTTTACTTTTAAGGCGACAGACCGATTATCGATCCAGTGCCGAATCCAGAATACGTCGCCATGTCCCTCGGTCTTGGGCTGCTATCCTCCAATCGCCCCTAACACCTATTTCGCGTGCATCCTCGTCGACAGCACTCATCCAACGAGTGCGGGGTCTACCCCGAAGTCGACGACCTCTATCGGGATTCCTGCTAAATATAGCTTGACTATATCCACCGATTTGTATGCCTGGTACTTTTATTGGTTCATGCGTCTGCGCCAAACACCATTTTCTAGTTTGCCGCCAAGGATTGAACGCAAAATCCTACGCTCAAAAACACCAAGAGCTCGCCGATCAGCCTCTTTCAGCGTCCATGATTCATGGCCGTAGAGAGCCACCGAAAGAATCAGTGTTTTATAGAGTTCAAGTTTAGTACGGATTTGCAGACTGCGGGACCTTAGCTGGTTACGTAATCCGTGAAAGGCCCTGTTTGCGGCTGCTATCCGCCTCTTTATCTCACGGCTAACCTCGTTGTCACATGTCACTAATGTTCCCAGGTAAAAAAATTCGTCGACTACTTCAAATGTTTCCCCATCTAGCACCACCGCAGCACCAACCTCCGACGGACTACCACGCACTCTGCCAGTCACCATATATTTCGTTTTGGCAGAGTTTATGACAAGCCCTAATCTCGCAGCTTCCCTCTTGAGAGGTCCGAAGGGCTCTTCCACAGCTCTACGGTTGATACCAATGATGTCAATATCGTCCGCAAAACCGAGAAGCATGTGCAACTTCGTAATGATGGTGCCGCTTCTCTGCACACCAGCCCTCCGTATAGCACCTTCCAATGCAATGTTGAACAATAAGTTCGACAGCCCGTCACCCTGCTTCAAATCATCTAACGTCACGAACGAATCCGATATCTCACGGGCTATCCTGACGCTTGATGTAGAACCTTCAAGGGTGGCACGTATCAGCCTAATCAGCTTTGTTGGGAAGCCATGTTCGATCATAATCTGCCATAACTCATTTCTCTTAACTGAATCGTACGCTGCCCTGAAGTCTATGAACAGATGGTGCGTCTGCAAGTTGAATTCTCGAAATTTGTCGCAAGGTAAACCTTTGGTCCGTCGTGGAGCGTCCCTCTCGAAAACCGCATTGGTACTCGCCAACAAAGGTCTCCTGCAACGGCCTCAGTCTGAGGAACAGGATGCGGGAGAGAATTTTGTACACTGTATTGAAAAGAGTTATGCCCCGATAATTGGTACAGTCCAGGCAATGATCTTTTTTGTAGTTCGGGCATATGAGACCCTCCAACCAGTCCGACGGCAATTCTCCATCAGACCACACTCTCAGCATGATCCGATGGATGGCACGATACAGCTGTTCGCTCCCGAATTTGAAGAGTTCGGAGGGAATGCCGTCCACCCCGGCTGCCTTGCAGTTTCTCAGCTCTTTCACTGCTTTCGTCATCTCGTCCACGGATTGTGGATCCACAGCTCGACCATCATTCTCAATAGTCATCCTGCTCCTTTCGACTCCACTGTTTCCCTCACCGTTCAACAGCACACTGAAGTGTTCCTTCCAACGCTTGGCCACCTCTGTTTTATCTGTTATCAGGTTCCCCTCCCTGTCGTTGCACATGACAGGGGCTGACACGTTTCGATTCCTGATTCCGTTAACCTTTTTGTAGAAGCTCCTCACATCGTGCCAGGAGAAGCAACCTTCCGCCTCCGCAAGAATACGCTCCCAATGCTGTCGTTTCTTCGGGCGATGGAGTCTCTTTTCAGCGGCTCTAGCATCTCGATATTTACCCATGTTCTGACGAGTCACAGCCGTGGCCGGAATGTGACTCCTGGCGTGGTTCTTCTCCTCCATCACTCGCTGGCACTCAGCGTCAAACCACTCATTGGACGCAGCTGCCGCAGTTGTACCCGTCACTTCTCGCGCTGTAGTGCTAATCGAACTGTGGATGTGCCTCCACTGTTCATTCTGGTTCCCTTCAATTCTTTTCTCAATCCGTTTATCAACCTTCTGCGAGTTTAGGATATTTGCATCCTAATTTGGATTTCTTGAGTTAGCGATGGCTGGCTGGGAAAACCCAGTCAGGTCGCCATAAACAGACTCTTTTTGAGTGGTCGATGGGCCAATTGGGCTAGGTCCGAAAGCGTCGAGCTCTTAAGTCAGGATGATCTATTATCGGTAATTACATGGGTTTTTATACATATTTAGATTTCGTAACTTATATGTGCCAGAAAGGGTGCTGTAGAGAATAAAGACATGAGACGGCTGGAGTGACCAATACGAATACGAAATTGCTCATTCTTACTTTATTGACCGTATGTTAAGCGCCTGAGTTTGTTATTTGATGCCTCCGCGTTGCATGCTATCGGCCCTAGCGCGTCGCAAGTAGGTGAAAACGAAAGCGATAGATCGATGCAACTTGGTGACGAGTGTTTTCCAGTTGTGTTGTTTATTATTGCATAACTATGCGTTTTTGTGTTTTGGTCGTTGCTTCGGTGCTGGTCGAGTAAATTAGTTTGTTTTCATTGGATTTATATTTTTATGGCACTACTCTTTTTATGGTATGCTACACGAGTACTCTGCAGCCCCTCCTTCAGTTGATAGCCGCTGGTGATTCAACTGCATCCTCCTCGTTGCCTTGGATTTCAACACGTTGGACAGCCAGGCGTGGATTTTGGCTACTACGAGATAGTGATCCGAGTCAACGTTCGGTCCTCTGAACGACCTCACGTCTGTATTGTCTGAAAAGTGCCGTCCATCAATCAGAACGTGGTCAATTTGAGAGCAAAGGTCTCCATCCGGGTGCATCCACATCCCTGTCACGAACGTCATCCCCACACATTTCGCTTGAAGCCGTTTTTCTCTGGCTCTCTGGCTCAATTATACGTCAAAAGGCTGTCAGTGCTTGCGAAACAGCCGATTTAGCACCGTCCATGCGAGATCAACTGTTGCTGCAAGTGGTGTGAAGAAACGCAGAAAGCGAAAAACGATTGTTTTGTTTTGAACGTTTTATGGTTTTTGTGCAGGACATAAATGGTCACGTTCAAACATGTTCCAACACGTTCCGGATAGCCCTACATTCAGTATAGTTGGAAGCACGCAAACAATCCGTACAGTTACACATACGGCACAATGAACGGAGCCTATGACCATATTTACAACAGTAGCGCCATCATCATCGGCGGCGGCTTCAGGAAACTGTTGCCATGACATCGGTCTGGGTGCATCCAGGTGTGCTTACGTATGTTCCGGCGTGCAAAATAAGTGCTACAGATAGCCATCCCCCTAGCTGCAGCGAAATTAACAAGCCTCAGGCCATTGTCGTTCGTAGTAGAGTGATAGCTTTCCCTACCAGTAACGGGGCAGAAGAAGTCTTCCTGCCCGACCTGTGCATTTGCGTCTCATCGTGTCCTGGGCACTCATTGTATGTCTTTTCCAGGAGGTCATAGAAATCCTCCTTTTCGTCATCATATATATATGACATCATATTTTGAAATTCTTCACAAGATACATAGTTTTGAAAGATTACACCGGTGATGCTTTGTTGAATTCAACTGAACCAGTGTACAGGTTTAATGTTGGATTAAAATGTGTAGTTAAAACTTCGAAAAACACATATTCTTTATCGAGCTTAAATACAACACTTTTCATCCACTCCTATCATTATCACCTTGTTTATTTACATTGCTCGATTGGTACCCTTGTTTGACACTGATTTGGTTTCTTTGGTTTCATCTTTGCGCGACTCTATATTACACACATAGACCCTGCTGTTAATGATTTACATATAATGTGAAATTCGTTTTCGCTGCCTACTACACATTTTACAGCGGTAAAGAAAAGTGTAGTTTTGATGTAGCACGAAAGCCAAAAACGAATAAACTTAGTGCAAAAGAGCTATAGCATGATAGCACTACTGCAAAAACAAACTTGAAATGCATGTGATTACTCTCAACGTGGCTTTGATTTTATTTAAGAGCATATGCTTGACTGTATAAATCAAATTCTTGGTTTATTTAAGCAAAGTTTCAAATAATCGTCTTATGCATCAGTTTAACGAAAAGATAAAACAAGAATAACACTACAAATGCGATGATTTGATTTTCCATTGCTCAGATCTAATCTTACTTACTTTACTTTTAAGGCGACAGACCGATTATCGATCCAGTGCCGAATCCAGAATACGTCGCCATGTCCCTCGGTCTTGGGCTGCTATCCTCCAATCGCCCCTAACACCTATTTCGCGTGCATCCTCGTCGACAGCACTCATCCAACGAGTGCGGGGTCTACCCCGAAGTCGACGACCTCTATCGGGATTCCTGCTAAATATAGCTTGACTATATCCACCGATTTGTATGCCTGGTACTTTTATTGGTTCATGCGTCTGCGCCAAACACCATTTTCTAGTTTGCCGCCAAGGATTGAACGCAAAATCCTACGCTCAAAAACACCAAGAGCTCGCCGATCAGCCTCTTTCAGCGTCCATGATTCATGGCCGTAGAGAGCCACCGAAAGAATCAGTGTTTTATAGAGTTCAAGTTTAGTACGGATTTGCAGACTGCGGGACCTTAGCTGGTTACGTAATCCGTGAAAGGCCCTGTTTGCGGCTGCTATCCGCCTCTTTATCTCACGGCTAACCTCGTTGTCACATGTCACTAATGTTCCCAGGTAAAAAAATTCGTCGACTACTTCAAATGTTTCCCCATCTAGCACCACCGCAGCACCAACCTCCGACGGACTACCACGCACTCTGCCAGTCACCATATATTTCGTTTTGGCAGAGTTTATGACAAGCCCTAATCTCGCAGCTTCCCTCTTGAGAGGTCCGAAGGGCTCTTCCACAGCTCTACGGTTGATACCAATGATGTCAATATCGTCCGCAAAACCGAGAAGCATGTGCAACTTCGTAATGATGGTGCCGCTTCTCTGCACACCAGCCCTCCGTATAGCACCTTCCAATGCAATGTTGAACAATAAGTTCGACAGCCCGTCACCCTGCTTCAAATCATCTAACGTCACGAACGAATCCGATATCTCACGGGCTATCCTGACGCTTGATGTAGAACCTTCAAGGGTGGCACGTATCAGCCTAATCAGCTTTGTTGGGAAGCCATGTTCGATCATAATCTGCCATAACTCATTTCTCTTAACTGAATCGTACGCTGCCCTGAAGTCTATGAACAGATGGTGCGTCTGCAAGTTGAATTCTCGAAATTTGTCGCAAGGTAAACCTTTGGTCCGTCGTGGAGCGTCCCTCTCGAAAACCGCATTGGTACTCGCCAACAAAGGTCTCCTGCAACGGCCTCAGTCTGAGGAACAGGATGCGGGAGAGAATTTTGTACACTGTATTGAAAAGAGTTATGCCCCGATAATTGGTACAGTCCAGGCAATGATCTTTTTTGTAGTTCGGGCATATGAGACCCTCCAACCAGTCCGACGGCAATTCTCCATCAGACCACACTCTCAGCATGATCCGATGGATGGCACGATACAGCTGTTCGCTCCCGAATTTGAAGAGTTCGGAGGGAATGCCGTCCACCCCGGCTGCCTTGCAGTTTCTCAGCTCTTTCACTGCTTTCGTCATCTCGTCCACGGATTGTGGATCCACAGCTCGACCATCATTCTCAATAGTCATCCTGCTCCTTTCGACTCCACTGTTTCCCTCACCGTTCAACAGCACACTGAAGTGTTCCTTCCAACGCTTGGCCACCTCTGTTTTATCTGTTATCAGGTTCCCCTCCCTGTCGTTGCACATGACAGGGGCTGACACGTTTCGATTCCTGATTCCGTTAACCTTTTTGTAGAAGCTCCTCACATCGTGCCAGGAGAAGCAACCTTCCGCCTCCGCAAGAATACGCTCCCAATGCTGTCGTTTCTTCGGGCGATGGAGTCTCTTTTCAGCGGCTCTAGCATCTCGATATTTACCCATGTTCTGACGAGTCACAGCCGTGGCCGGAATGTGACTCCTGGCGTGGTTCTTCTCCTCCATCACTCGCTGGCACTCAGCGTCAAACCACTCATTGGACGCAGCTGCCGCAGTTGTACCCGTCACTTCTCGCGCTGTAGTGCTAATCGAACTGTGGATGTGCCTCCACTGTTCATTCTGGTTCCCTTCAATTCTTTTCTCAATCCGTTTATCAACCTTCTGCGAGTTTAGGATATTTGCATCCTAATTTGGATTTCTTGAGTTAGCGATGGCTGGCTGGGAAAACCCAGTCAGGTCGCCATAAACAGACTCTTTTTGAGTGGTCGATGGGCCAATTGGGCTAGGTCCGAAAGCGTCGAGCTCTTAAGTCAGGATGATCTATTATCGGTAATTACATGGGTTTTTATACATATTTAGATTTCGTAACTTATATGTGCCAGAAAGGGTGCTGTAGAGAATAAAGACATGAGACGGCTGGAGTGACCAATACGAATACGAAATTGCTCATTCTTACTTTATTGACCGTATGTTAAGCGCCTGAGTTTGTTATTTGATGCCTCCGCGTTGCATGCTATCGGCCCTAGCGCGTCGCAAGTAGGTGAAAACGAAAGCGATAGATCGATGCAACTTGGTGACGAGTGTTTTCCAGTTGTGTTGTTTATTATTGCATAACTATGCGTTTTTGTGTTTTGGTCGTTGCTTCGGTGCTGGTCGAGTAAATTAGTTTGTTTTCATTGGATTTATATTTTTATGGCACTACTCTTTTTATGGTATGCTACACGAGTACTCTGCAGCCCCTCCTTCAGTTGATAGCCGCTGGTGATTCAACTGCATCCTCCTCGTTGCCTTGGATTTCAACACGTTGGACAGCCAGGCGTGGATTTTGGCTACTACGAGATAGTGATCCGAGTCAACGTTCGGTCCTCTGAACGACCTCACGTCTGTATTGTCTGAAAAGTGCCGTCCATCAATCAGAACGTGGTCAATTTGAGAGCAAAGGTCTCCATCCGGGTGCATCCACATCCCTGTCACGAACGTCATCCCCACACATTTCGCTTGAAGCCGTTTTTCTCTGGCTCTCTGGCTCAATTATACGTCAAAAGGCTGTCAGTGCTTGCGAAACAGCCGATTTAGCACCGTCCATGCGAGATCAACTGTTGCTGCAAGTGGTGTGAAGAAACGCAGAAAGCGAAAAACGATTGTTTTGTTTTGAACGTTTTATGGTTTTTGTGCAGGACATAAATGGTCACGTTCAAACATGTTCCAACACGTTCCGGATAGCCCTACATTCAGTATAGTTGGAAGCACGCAAACAATCCGTACAGTTACACATACGGCACAATGAACGGAGCCTATGACCATATTTACAACAGTAGCGCCATCATCATCGGCGGCGGCTTCAGGAAACTGTTGCCATGACATCGGTCTGGGTGCATCCAGGTGTGCTTACGTATGTTCCGGCGTGCAAAATAAGTGCTACAGATAGCCATCCCCCTAGCTGCAGCGAAATTAACAAGCCTCAGGCCATTGTCGTTCGTAGTAGAGTGATAGCTTTCCCTACCAGTAACGGGGCAGAAGAAGTCTTCCTGCCCGACCTGTGCATTTGCGTCTCATCGTGTCCTGGGCACTCATTGTATGTCTTTTCCAGGAGGTCATAGAAATCCTCCTTTTCGTCATCATATATATATATATATATATATATATATATATATATATATATATATATATATATATATATATATATATATATATATATATATATATATATATATATATATATATATATATATATATATATATATATATATATATATATATATATATATATATATATATATATATATATATATATATATATATATATATATATATATATATATATATATATATATATATATATATATATATATATATATATATATATATATATATATATATATATATATATATATATACAGATGATTTCGTGCTAATTGGAAAACAGATGAAACGTGTAATTAGATGGAGGCCGATCAGTGACCGTATATGCGTGTTGAGAATTAAGGTCAAATTCTTCAACTACAGCCTAATAAATGTGTACGCACCGACCAACGAGAATCCCGATGACGAAAAAGATGATTTCTAGGAAAAGACATACAATGAGTGACCAGGACACTATATAAAGATTGTCATCGGAGACGCAAATGCACAGGTCGGGCAGGAAAACTTCTTCCGCCCCGTTACTGGTAGGGAAAGCTTCCACTCTACTACGAACGACAATGGCCTGAGGCTTGTTAATTTCGCAGCAGCTAGGGGGATGGCTAACTGTAGCACTTATTTTGCACGCCGGAACATACGTAAGCACACCTGGATGCACCCGAATGGAGAGCTTCGCTCTCAAATTGACCACGTTCTGATTGATAGACGGCACTTTTCAGACGTTACAGACGTGAGGTCGTTCAGAGGACCGAACATTGACTCGGATCACTATCTCGTAGTAGCCAAAATCCGCGCCTGGCTGTCCAACGTGTTAAAATCCAAGGCAACGAGGAGGATGCAGTTGAACCACCAGCGGCTATCAACTGAAGGAGTGGCTGCAAAGTACTCGCAGAAGGTTGATGAACGGATTGAGGAAAGAGTTGAAGGGAACCTGAATGAACAGTGGAGGCACATCCACAGTTCGATCAGCACTACAGTGCGAGAAGTGTCGGGTACAACTACGGCAGCTGAGTCCAATGAGTGGTTTGACGCTGAGCGCCAGCGAGTGACGGAGGAGAAGAACCGCGCCAGGGGTCACATGTTGGCCACGGCTGTGACTCGTCAGAGCATGGGTAAATATCGAGATGCTAGAGCCGCTGAAAAGAGACTCCATCGCCGGAAGAAACGACAGCATTGGGAGCGTATTCTCGCGGAGGCGGAAGGTTGCTTCTCCTGGCACGATGTGAGGAGCTTCTACAAAAAGGTCAACGGAATCAGGAATCGAAACGTGTCAGCCCCTGTCATGTGCAACGATATGAAAGGGAACCTGATAACAGATAAAACAGAGGTGGCCAAGCGTTGGAAGGAACACTCTGTGTGCTGTTGAACGGTGAGGGAAACAGTGGAGTCGAAAGGAGCAGGATGACTATTGAGAATGATGGTCAAGCTGTGGATCCACCATCCATGGACGAGGTGACGAAAGCAGTGAAAGAGCTGAGAAACTGCAAGGCAGCCGGGGAGGACAGCATTCCCGCCGAATTCTTCAAATTCGGGAGCGAACAGTTGTATCGTGCCATCCATCGGATCATGCTGAGAGTGTGGTCTGATGAAGAATTGCCGTCGGACTGGTTGGAGGGTCTCATATGCCCGATCTACAAAAAAGATCATCGCCTGGACTGTACCAATTATCGGGGCATAACTCTTTTCAATACCGTGTACAAAATTCTCTCCCGCATCCTGTTCCACAGACTGAGGCCGTTGCAGGAGATCTTTGTTGGCGAGTACCAATGCGGTTTTCGAGGGGGACGCTCCACGACGAACCAAAGGTTTACCTTGCGACAAATTTCGCGAATTCAACTTGCAGACGCACCATCTGTTCATAGACTTCAGGGCAGCGTACGATTCAGTTAAGAGAAATGAGTTATGGCAGATTATGATCGAACACGGCTTCCCAACAAAGCTGATTAGGCTGATACGTGCCACCCTTGCAGGTTCTACATCAAGCGTCAGGATAGCCCGTGAGATATCGGACTCGTTCGTGACGTTAGATGATTTGAAGCAGGGTGACGGGCTGTCGAACTTATTGTTCAACATTGCATTGGAAGGTGCTATACGGAGAGCTGGTGTGCAGAGAAGCGGCACCATCATTACGAAGTCTCACATGCTTCTCGGTTTTGTGGACGTTATCGACATCATTGGTATCACCCGTAGAGCTGTGGAAGAGGCCTTCGGACCTCTCAGGAGGGAAGCTGCGAGATTAGGGCTTGTCATAAACTCTGCCAAAACGAAATATATGGTGGCTGGCAGAGTGCGTGGTAGTCCGTCGGAGGTTGGTGCTGCGGTGGTGCTAGATGGGGAAACATTTGAAGTAGTCGACGAATTTATTTACCTGGGAACATTAGTGACATGTGACAACGAGGTTAGCCGTGAGATAAAGAGGCGGATAGCAGCCGTAAACAGGGCCTTTCACGGATTACGTAACCAGCTAAGGTGGTGTTTTTGAGCGTAGGATTTTGCGTTCAATCCTTGGCGGCAAACTAGAAAATGGTGTTTGGCGCAGACGCATGAACCAATAAAAGTACCAGGCATACAAATCGGTGGATATAGTCAAGCTATATTTAGCAGGAATTCCGATAGAGGTCGTCGACTTCGGGGTAGACCCCGCACTCGCTGGATGAGTGCTGTCGACGAGGATGCACGCGAAATAGGTGTTAGGGGCTTTTGGAGGATAGCAGCCCAAGACCGAGGGACATGGCGACGTATTCTGGATTCGGCACTGGATCGATAATCGATCCGTCGCCTTAAAAGTAAAGTAAGTAAGATTAGATCCGAGCAATGGAAAATCAAATCATCGCATTTCTAGTGTTATTCTTGTTTTATCTTTTCGTTAAACTTAAACGATTTATTTGAAACTTTGCTTAAATAAACCAAGAATTTGATTTATACAGTCAAGCATATGCTCTTAAATAAAATCAAAGCCACGTTGAGAGTAATCACATGCATTTCAAGTTTGTTTTTGCAGTAGTGCTACCATGCTATAGCTCTTTTGCACTAAATTTATTCGTTTTTGGCTTTCGTGCTACATCAAAACTACACTTTTCTCTACCGCTGTAAAATGTGTAGTAGGCAGCGAAAACGAATTTCACATTATATGTGAATCATTAACAGTATAGTCTATGTGTGTAATATAGAGTCGCGCAAAGATGAAGCCAAAGGAACCAAATCAGTGTCAAACAAGGGTACCAATCGAGCAATGTAAATAAACAAGGTGATAATGATAGGAGTGGATGGAAAGTGTTGTATTGAGGCGTGATAAAGAATATGTGTTTTTCGAAGTTTTAACTACACATTTTAATCCAACATTAAACCTGTACACTGGTTCAGTTGAATTCAACAAAGCATCACCGGTGTTATCTTTCAAAACTGTGTTTTTTTTTAGTTTAAAATTGTTTATTTGACACGGCACGATACAATTTATGTTTAACTGAGCCAAGTACATTTTTTTTTAATTCTAAATTAGCAGGGAAAAGAGGGAGGCACATTTTTTATATCTCGCGGCCGACTACGAGCTAGTGGGGATTAAGGGTGAGAGGAGGGGAGTTACAATTTTCATTTTAACTATATTAAGTTATAGAATTTATTTATTTGTAGATGGCTAGCAGTGATGTTCTATTTGAGCAGTTTTGTCTGAGGTGTCTGCGTGAACATAAAGATGCCGAGTCTTCGTCTTAGTAACACCAGCATGGTGTGTCATTTTCTTTCAGTTTGTGACGGGAATTGTAATCTAACAAATAGATAAAAAATTCAAATTTTAATGTCAGCATTTTTTATAAACCCGTATAGCTGTGTCATGTACTGGAGATCACCGCTTCCCAGAATGTCTCTAACGGGTACGTTTGGTTGTTTTCCTCGGTTCCGAAGGGAATCTATAATCTCGGACCTAACACCACAGAATTCGGTACACGACCAAACAACATGCTCGATGTCATGGTAGCCATCGCCACAAACGCAGTGATTACTGTCTACAAGCCCTATACGAAAGAGATAGGCGTGTTTAACGTGTAGTGATTGGACATAACTCTGGACATCACGAGAATGAAGTCCCGACCTTAATCCAACCCCTTGAACCATGCTTTTGTCGATACCTTAGGAAAAATGGAATGTAGCCACCGTCCCAGTTCATCTGAATTCCATGATGATTGCCAACTATTGAGTGTTCTCTGACGCAAAATGCTATAAAATTCATCATAAGCAATTGGTCTTACATAAATATCGCCATCAATAGTACCCACCTTAGCTAAAGCGTCAGCCTTTTCATTGCCCGGAATGGAACAATGAGAAGGGACCCACGCTAAGGTAACCCGGTAATTTTTATCTGTTAAAGCACTTAAAAAATGCCGTATTTTCCCCGGGAAATACGGGGTGTGCTTCACAGTCTTCATCGATCGCAGAGCCTCAATGGCACTGAGACTGTCTGTGAAGATGAAGTAGTGGTCTATGGGTAGGTTTTCGATGATCCCAATGGAGTACTGAATAGCAGCAAGTTCTGCGACATACACGGAAGCAGGAGCATCGAGGTTGTAGGAGGCGGTAAAGTTTTCGTGAAAAACACCGAAGCCAGTGGGCTCATCTAGATTAGATCCGTCAGTGTAAAACCTTTTATCATAACTAACATGTTTAAACTTATTGGAAAAAATCTTAGGGATCTCTCGTCGCGTCGGGGTCGCAATTGATCCGGGATACCAATAATGTCTTCTTTCATGGTGGTGTCGAAGAATATAGCATTATTAGAAGTATCTAAAAGTGCGACATTGGAGAAATCGTATGAAGAAGGATTAATATCTTGAGCCATATTGTCAAAATATAAAGTCATAAATCTGGATTGAGATTGAAAGTCGACCAACCTCTCGAAATTTTCAATTACTAATGGGTTCAGAACTGTGCATCGAATTAGCAACCGGTAATAGAGATTCCAAAAACGATGTTTCAACGGAAGAATACCCGCTAACACTTCAAGACTCATCGTATGGGTCGACTGCATGCAGCCCAAGGCAATACGCAAACAACGATATTGTATTCTCTCCAATTTTATAATGTGCGTGTTCGCGGCGGAGCGAAAGCAGAAACAGCCGTACTCAAGAACTGACAATATCGTTGTTTGGTATAACCTTAGAAGGTCTCCTGGGTGGGCACCCCACCAGGTTCCGGTAATCGTACGAAGAAAATTAATCCTCTGTTGGCACTTTTGGGTCAGATACCTAATATGACAAGCCCAGGTGCATTTAGAGTTGAACCAGACCCCGAGATATTTAGCGACTAAAACCTGAGTGATCGTTTTACCCGTTGGTAGGAGCTGCAGCTGAGCTGGGTTATGCTTCCTAGAAAAAACGACCAGCTCAGTTTTCTCCGGAGAGAATTCGATACCCAGCTTAAGAGCCCATTCAGACAAATTGTCTAAGGTATCTTGCAATGGTCCTTGCAGATCGCTAGCTTCGCTACCAGTAATGGATACAACGCTATCGTCTGCAAGTTGCCTTAGCGTGCATGAATTTGCAAGACATTCATCGATGTCATTGACGTAAAAATTATATAAGAGAGGGCTTAAACATGAGCCCTGGGGAAGACCCATGTAACTGATTCGGGAAGTTGTCGAATCACCATGTGAGAAATACATATGCTTTTCTGACAACAAATTGAGCAAAAAATTATTCAAATTTGGTAAAAGCCCCTGCGAATGAAGTTTCTCGGTTAAAACTTCTACAGAGACAGAGTCAAATGCCCCCTTAATGTCCAAGAATGCAGAAGCCATTTGCTCTTTTCGAGCAAAGGCGAGTTGAATATCAGTAGAAAGCAACGCTAGGCAATCGTTCGTTCCTTTGCCCCGGCGGAAGCCAAATTGCGTATCTGAAAGTAAACCATTTGTTTCGACCCATTTGTCTAACCGTAAGAGGATCATTTTCTCCATTAATTTTCGGAGGCAAGAGAGCATAGCAGTCGGCCTATAAGAATTGTTATCAGAGGCAGGTTTTCCGGGTTTTCGAATAGCAATGACTTTTATCTCCCTCCAGTCGTGCGGAACAATGTTTAGCTCAAGAAACTTGTTGAACAAGTCCAACAAGCGTCTTTTTGCAGAGTCGGGTAGATTCTTAAAAAGGTTGAATTTGATTCTATCCAACCCTGGAGCTTAATTGTTGCACGAGAGGAGAGCCATTGAAAATTCCAACATCGAAAATGGAGGCTCTTCCGTAGCTACTAAAAACGCGTCGCGAAAGGTCTTCTGTTCGGGGACAGAGTCCGGACAGACCTTTTTGGCGAAATCGAGTATCCATCGATCTGAATACTCCTCGGACTTTTAGAGTTTCACCTTATTTCCCAGATGGGAATACTACTAATTAAGGGGCTCTGCCCTAAGCCACTATAGACTCACCTCTAGTCTAATCTGATAAGACACCAATTTAGGCCAAGATGGAGAAATCCAATGGAGAAGCCAACTAGTTGCAGGTCTCCTACACAGCACCGAACCTCTGGGATTTTCGAATCACTTTAGTTAAAAAAAGACACTTCTTAACTCTTCAAGTTGCGAAATTAGAATGTCAGCACGGCTGACAGTTTATTAGATTTATATTCGCAAAGTGCGTTACTCTTCGTGTGCTATAAAGTGCTGTTAGCATTTCATGTAATTAGATACTTATCGAGGGGCGTATGCCATAGCACTTCCCCTTTTAAATAGGTTTATCTTATACTTAATTATTTATAACAATATAACAGTTTATTTGTATTGTTTCTTCTCTTCTTCAAACAAAACTTTAATAATAATAATTTTTCTTTTTGTTTTTAAATTCGATCGAGCTTTCAACTATAAACATATTTTTCATCCCTTTTCAAACGTTTTGTTCTGTTCGATCTTCTAAGTTCGAGCTCCGATAATTTAATCGGTAATTTTCGTTTAGAGCATTTTCTAGGCAATTCGCAATCAGGGAAACCCCTGAAAATAATTTCTTCCTCCGAGTTATCTTTCGACGCGCCTTGTTCCTTCCCTTCGAACGTTCGATAGAGTGGTACCAATTTTGGACCCTCTGGTCTTCTGTCTGTCAGTCTAATTTGTCCTCGCTGGGCCATCACCGGCACGTTTCCAATCATAATCTGAAAGGTAATTTTAGAAAAACGTTTTATATAATTAGCCTTGACCCAACGCATGTGATTATGAGGGTTGTGGTTCTTGTACCACACTTCATCACCCTCCATCAGGTTGTTAAATGTGTCGTTAGTATGTTCACTTCCTGATATCTCATCATCACACGGAGAGGATGGTAACGACATTTGTCGTTTATAATGCTTTTTGGGATTGAGCAAGTCAATTAATATTTTTGGACTAAAATTAAAAATTCTTTCAGATGGGAATTTCCCATCATTTGTCAAACAAGTATTTCTATACGTGAAAAAGAATAAATTTATCTGGTCTTTCGAATCTATTTCCATAGTTTCCGGTTTCATTAGGAACTTTTTTAGAACTTCCTTCACAGTTCTAACTGGTCTTTCCGCTTGTCCGTTACTTGAAAGATTATATGGCGGACTTTCCAGCACTTTTATTCCTTGCCTTTCTAAAAAGCTCACGAAACTATAGGAGTTAAATGGAGGACCACCATCAGAAACTAAAACGTCTGGCAACCCATATCTCGTGAAAAATGCTACCAATTTTTTTGGACTTTTCCTGAATCGGTTCCATTTCTCATGTACTCTATCTCGATCCATTTGGAAAAGCTATCTACTATTAGGAGATAATTACGATGTTCAAAGTAAAAAAATCAATATGGATTCTACTAAATGGTTTTGTAGTACCAATCCATTTGGATTCTGTTTTTGTATTTGGTAATATTGCCATACTGCCACAAACGTCCCAATTTTTTACAAAATTTTCAATGTCCTTATTAATACCAAACCAGTAAACTTTCCGCCTAGCCAATTGCTTCATTTTCACCATGCCAGCATGTAAAATTTTCAAGACTCCGCTCTGTATGAGCCGTGGTATCACTACCCTGCCCTGATACATTAAGCATTCGTCAACAATTTCCAAATCATGTTGATTAGAAAAAACGTTAATGAAGCGTTTGTCCATTTTTTTATGCCAACCGTTCCTCATGCAATTAATAATTTCCATTAGGAATTCGTCTTGTTTTGTCTTTTTTGCTATCTGTGCGGAATCGATCGGGATTTCTCGACTAAAATTTATGTTTTTGATAAAACCTTTATCCAAACATTTTGGAACTTCTTCCTGTAATGGAAATCGCGAACAAAAGTCCACGTTTCCCATTTTATTTGAAGCCCTGTATTGAATTGAGAAATCATAAATTGACAGTTCTAAAATGTAACGTTGAAGTCTAGTGACAAAAATAGAATTTCTTCCCTCTCTGGCGAAAATGCTTACCAATGGCTTATGATCCGTAAAAACTGTGAAGGTCTGCCCGTATAAGTATTTATGAAATTTTTTTATCGTTGAAACCAAAGCCAAGGCTTCCAAATGTAAGATGGGATAATTTTTTTGCGCTGAGTTTAGCGAAAACGAGGTGAAGCATATTGGTTTTTCTACCCCATTTATGACATGTGCCATTACCCCACCTAAACCATAGCCTGACGCATCAGTCACTATTACAATCGGTTTTTTTGGATCATAGAATTCTAAAATTGGGCTATTCAATAAAGAGTTTTTGCTCTCTATGAAGGTTTTTTCACAATTATCGTCCCAAATAAATTTTGAATTATTTCTCAAAAGATTGTACAAATGAAATAACTTAGCAGAAAGATGAGGTATGAATCTGTTGTAATAATTTATTAATCCCAGAAAAGTGTCATATATTCAAGAACCTTTTTCAACATTCTTTCCACAAATCCCTAATAACTTTTCCCAAGATCATAAATGAGTAACAAAATCTAAAAGAACCTTTTTCTCCCTGGTTCCCAAAAAAAACCAAAGCAAAGTCTTACTTTGTTTCCCACACGCAAACCTTTCAAATAAATTAATTACCAAACCACTCAAGATTTCCCACGAGTCCCAAAACGATTAACCAATCCTTAACATTCCCATAAGTCAAGCGAACATGTCCAACAGTTAAAAGTTGCATAACCGAGCCAATGCACTTGTCCCAGTGCATAAACCCGGCTAGCGTTTTTCTCATGACACAGTGCGAGAGTCAAATTACATTGCTTCGCACTGTGTCTGGACCTATCCCAAGCCTAGCGCGACGAGCGCATATGGCTAAGCGCACATGGCTAAATAGTAAACAAATACCACAAGCGTGTGTGTTTGTATTTTATATATTTTGTTTACCAATCGTGTCGGTGGCATCAAGCTAGCCCGCGATTCGATGATAGTTATTTGAGTGGTATGTTTTCCCCCACTAGAATTAAGCAGTACTAGAATTAAGCAGTGTAAGCTAAGAACCAACCTGTAACCAAAAGAGTAAAATAAAGAGCATTCGAAGTCGAAACACCAAACAGCGTAGTTGTTTTAGTTAAGGTGTTTACATGGCGACCGTGCAGCGGCGCGAACGGGTGAATAAGTGAAAATAAGGAGTTAGTATCCCCGCGCGTTTGTTGCTTTTACACCACCAAGTGTGGAATAAAAATGTGTATGTGAAAATCAGTAGTTATTGTCCACGCGTGTCAATCAGTGACATCAAGCAAATGCATATAAAATTTCGAACATGAGAATGTCGTTTGCAGTTGCGATCTTTGTGAGAGAACAAAAGTGACAAGTCTAATTGTCTAAACTGAACTAAACACCCGAGTGAGAATAAAAGTGACAAGTTTAATTGCCTGAACTAAACTGAACATCCGAGTGAGAATAAATGGTGGCAAGTTTAATTGTTTAAAATGGGGAAAACGCAGTCAAAATCTGCGACAGTCCACAACGCGGACCCCCAAGTGAACATAATTAATACGCAACAATTACATAGTGAGTCGTTGGAAACTCACGAAGTGCTGTTGTGGGTAATATTGTGCGCGACGGGCTTACAACTGTTACTTACCGCGTACAGCTTGCTAAAACAAAAAATCAACAAACGTGCTCTGAAAATTGCAAAAAGCTTGCAAGAAGTACGAGTAAATAACGTGTAATAAACTTATGTGACATGGGCTACTACCTCGCCCGAAGAAGGTAAACAGTGTAAAAAAAAAAAATTTAAACATTTTTGATAAAAAACTTAACGGTAGCTACCTCGCCCGAAGCAGGTAAACAGTGTTTAAAAAATATATATAAAAATAAACCAAACAAATCGTCACCATCAATGGATTCACTAGTGTACAGTTATCGAAATGATCGCATCAGCAGCAGAGGTCAAGCTTCATCACCGATTGTCAACCAGCCTGTACGACACGACAGCAGCAGTAATGCCAGATAAGTGATACTTGTGTTTGTATAATAAATATAATAATTTAAAATTAAAAAAAAAAACTGCTAGAATTTTGTGTTTGCATAATCAATATAATAATTTAAGATTAAAAATCTGTTCATGCTAAAATTTAAGCAAATGATTTTGCATCACATCGAATTTAGTTAGTAGTAGATGGAGCGGTTGAAAGAGATTGAAGCTTTCATAAACAGAGAATATCTTAATTTATATAAAAATAAAACTAGAGGAAGAACATTATCGGGCATACAAACCAAACCAACCAAAGAATCAGAACTGAAAACTGGAATGAGGAAGTAGAAGTCTATACTAAATTAAAGGAAACATATAACAAATGCATAAATATTCTGGACAACACCCCAGTGGCTCAAAGAGGGTATGATAGTGAGCCTGAAGTTACTAATAAAAAACTTCTTCTGAAACCCGACATTAATGATTCGCTTTCAAGAGCAAACAGCGATAATAAATTAGCAACACCGAGTACCACTAACTCGTTCTTGAGAACGAACAGTGATATTCACTTAATAAAAAGAAAATTTAAATTAAAAATTTTAGCCAAATTAATCATTTGGTGTAAACGTGCTCATACCGCAGTATCAATGGCACTTAATATAAAAACAGCAGCCGAACTGGCTACCTTAATTCCTGCGTATGATGGAAACTCCGGAGGAGTTAAATCCTTCGTGGACGCAGTAAATTTAGTTGAGACAATAGTACCCGCTGAAAACAAAGCAGCGGCTATTCAAGTTATTTTAACTAAACTAAGTGGGAAAGCGAGAAATCTATTCGCTACAATTCCGGATGATTATGACGGAATTACCCAAGCTTTGATCAGCAATTGCAGTGAGAAAAGTACGTCAGATTCAGCTAAAAGTAATCTGAATAACCTAAAGTTAAAATCTCCAAGCGATTTGCAAAATTTTACTAAGCAAGTAGATTCACTTGCTGAAAAATTGACTGAAACCTATATTACCGAAAAAATTCCGAGCGAAGTCGCAAAGAAAATGTCTCAAAAAGCTGCTATCCAAACATTGGTAGCGAATGCTTCAAACTCAGAGACAAAAATAATGTTAAAAGTAGGTAAATTCACCAATCTCCAGGAAGCCATTAATATAATGGTGGAGAATGAAAATGTTACTACGTCAACATCGAACGCAGTGGTACTAAACGCCACGAGTAACAGAAATAGATATCAAAACAATAACGTGAACAGGATACCGCAGAGGAATAATAATCAAAGAACTAATTTCAACAATCGATATCAACCACGATTCCCACTTAATAACTATAGAAATCATAGCAATCATAACAACCAATACAATCAACAGCAGAACAATAGAAACTTTAATCGGTTTAATAGAGGTTTTAATCAAAATTACAACCAAAACCGTCAGTTTAACCCGAATAGAAATTTCGAAGCAGCAAGAATGTTTTTCTCAAGACAGCAAAACATTCCGCAACTACCGAGCAATATTCCAACTCAACATCAAGAACGCTTAGTTAATCCCTGCTATGCTCAAGTAGCAACGGGATCCAATCAACCAAACAGTCAGCAAAACGCTAATAACCAACAGTTAGCAATACCACAAAATGGATTTTCCAATCCAAATTATTTTTTTGGCCAACAGTAACAATTGATCCTAGACGTCGACTAACTAGTCAGTTGTTACCAACCGCCACACCGATATTGACAATTAATTTAAATGCATCAAACTTTATCCAGGTCAAAGTGCACATGACCGGGAATACAATTTGTAATTTAATCATTGATACTGGAGCTGATATATCGTTATTTAAAGCGCGTAATATCAACCCAGATCAATCTGTAAATATTAATAATAAAATAAAATTAGTTGGTATTACAGAAAATAGCGTAGAGACTTTAGGCTTAGTTAACACCGCACTATGCTTTAACAATAGCTTAGTTTTGAACCATAATTTTCATTTAGTTACGCCCGATTTACCTATTCAAGCGGATGGTATTTTAGGACGTGACTTCTTGATTAATTATAAATGTATTGTAGATTATGAATATTGGCTACTTACATTTAACATAGAAAATATACAGATAGCAATACCCATTGAAGATAATTTAAACGACGGCTTTATGTTACCAAGCCGCAGCGAAGTTATCAGAAGAGTCCCACATTTAAGAATCTCAGAAGACATGGTAGTTCATTCTGAAGAGATTTATCCAGGAGTATTTTGTGGAAACTCCATTATTTCAGCAATAAAACCTTACGTTAAGTTTATAAATACTAATAATGAACCATTGTATATATCTTATTCTCAATTTAAACCTACGTTAAGTCGTTTAACTGACTATGTTATTCTTAACGTGAATAAAAACAAACGTCAGCATGAAAGTAGATGTGAACAAATTTTAAATAACATTAACATGGAAAAAATTCCGCAATATGCTAAAGAAAAATTTATGAATTTAATTAATAACTACCAAGATATTTTCTGTTTACCAGAGGAAGTGGTTTCGCAGAATAATTTTTATTCTCAGAACATTGTTCTTAATGACAATGTTCCAGTATACATTCCTAATTATAAGACAATTCATGCACAGCATGACGAGATTGACAAACAGGTGAACAAAATGTTAGAGAGCAACATAATTGAGCCCTCAGTATCTTCATATAACTCTCCAATTTTACTGGTGCCAAAGAAGTCTAATGACAATGAAAAAAAATGGCGCTTGGTGGTCGATTTTAGACAACTCAACAAAAAGATTTTAGCGGATAAATTCCCGCTACCGAGAATTGATGACATCTTAGATCAACTCGGTAGAGCAAAGTATTTTTCAACTCTAGATCTCATGTCAGGTTTTCATCAAATACCGCTAGACAATGAATCTAGAAAATTCACCGCCTTTTCAACAAAAAATGGTCATTATCAGTTCACAAGATTACCTTTCGGACTAAACATAAGCCCGAATAGTTTTCAACGAATGATGACAATAGCCATGGCAGGTTTGACGCCAGAGTTAGCATTCATTTATATTGATGACATTGTAATAATTGGTTGTTCAGTTAATCATCATCTTTCAAACCTAACTCAAGTTTTTGAACGTTTGAGATACTATAATCTGAAACTTAATGCACAAAAATGTAATTTTTTCAGTACAGAAGTGACATATTTAGGTCATAAGATTACGGATCAAGGTATGTTACCAGATGATTCCAAATTTAAAGCTGTGTTGAATTATCCAGTACCATCAAATGCAGACGAAGTTAGAAGATTCGTTGCATTCTGTAATTATTATAGGAAATTTGTGCCGAATTTCGCAACGTTGGCATATCCTTTAAATCAGTTGTTAAAGAAAAATACGACGTTCGTTTGGACTGAGAAATGTCAAATTGCATTTGACAGTTTGAGAAATATTTTAATATCACCAACATTGTTACAATATCCCGATTTTTCAAAGGAATTTATACTGACGACAGATGCTTCAGACGTTGGATGTGGAGCAGTTCTGTCTCAACAAACGCAAAATGGAAATTTACCAATCGCTTTTGCAAGTAAAGCATTTATTCAAGCAGAGAAAAATAAACCTGTTATTCTGAAAGAATTAACGGCTATTCATTGGGCCATTAATTATTTCAAGCCTTACTTGTATGGAAGAAAATTCACAGTTCGGACAGATCATAGACCTTTGGTTTATCTGTTTGGAATGAAAAATCCTACTTCTAAATTGACCAGAATGCGCCTCGATTTAGAAGAATATGACTTCACAATAGAATACATTCCAGGAAAAGGAAATGTAGGAGCTGATGCGTTGTCTAGAATAATTACAACCTCAGACGAGTTAAAGAATATTAATATATTAAAAGTAAATACGAGATCTATGACTAGAGAGACTCGAAAGAATAAAATAAATGATATTATTACGGGTGAACGGGAGTCGACGCCAGAAGAGATTGATCACCTCTCCGCGTACTCGACTAACAACCCCTCTGAAACAAATAAATTACTTAAATTAGAAACAATTGTAGTCGCAAATGAATTAAAGTTTATAATCAAGAAAAATAGTAAAATTGTTGCACAAGTGCATCAACAGTTAAATAACGGAAGTCAAATTTTAGAATCTGCTCTTCTGAAATTAGAGGATATCATGGTAAAAATGAATCAAGGAAAAATAGCGCTGTCGACTAACGACGAAATATTCAAAATGATTACTGTCGAAAATTTCAAAAATATAGCCAATACACTAGTGTATTCTATACAAATTATAATTTATAAACCACCAATGATGGTTACAAAAAAGGAAGTAATACAGAAAATATTACACGATTATCATTACACACCTACAGGAGGACACGTAGGACAACATAGACTATATCTTCAAATAAGGGAAGTTTACAAATGGAATAATATGAAAAGATCGATTGCAGAATTCATCAAGGCCTGTGAATTATGCAAACGAAACAAACTCATAAAGCATACAAAAGAAAAACAAATAGTAACTACAACTCCATCATTCCCATTTGAAATTATATCAATAGATACAGTTGGTCCGTTACCTAAAAGAAATAATAACAATAGATACGCAGTGACTATTCAATGCGATCTAACAAAATACGTTGTATTAATACCAGTACCAACCAAAGAAGCAAATGTTATCGCTAAAGCGTTGGTTAATTAATTCATACTAACATATGGAACATTTTTAACTTTAAGATCCGATCAAGGAACAGAATATAATAATGAAGTCTTTGATCAGATCTGCAAAATATTACATATCAAACAAAAATTTAGTACAGCTTATCATCCTCAGACAATCGGAGCGCTCGAGAGAAATCACAGATGTTTAAATGAATACCTGAGATCTTTCGTTAACGAGCATCAATCTGATTGGGATGAATGGTTGAAATTTTACGCTTTTAACTACAATACTACTCCACACACAGATCATGGATTTTCTCCACATGAACTTGTTTTTGGAGTTAAAGCTAAATTACCACAAGAAATTTTCAAACAAGGAATAGAACCAGTTTACAACTTTGAACAATATAGTAAAGAATTAAAATATAAAATACAAAAATCAAACGAAATAGCAAGGAATAAATTAATTGAACAAAAAGTAAAAAGAGTAGCTACAGCAGAACCCGATTCAAATCCAATTCAATTACAACAAAATGATACAGTTCATTTAAAGATCGAAAATAGAAGAAAACTAGATCCATTTTATGAAGGTCCGTACGTAGTAGAAGAACTTTTAGAACCAAATTGCAAAATTAAAAACGTTAAATCAAATCAGACAATAGTAGTACACAAAAATCGTTTAATAAAAACATAAACTTCGATTTAATTTTGTTTATATCAACTGTCTCAAATCAAATAAATAAACAAAACCATTGTATCTAGCTGATAGTTATTCTTAATAACCAAATATAAAATCTTTTGTAAGGAAACATACCATACTCAATTTTTCAAATTTATAAAGACATGTTGACAACAATAAATGTTCTCACTCCGTTTTCACATTTATGTTTCTCTTGGAGGGATGGTGTCATATATTCAAGAACCTTTTTCAACATTCTTTCCACAAATCCCTAATAACTTTTCCCAAGATCATAAATGAGTAACAAAATCTAAAAGAACCTTTTTCTCCCTGGTTCCCAAAAAAAACCAAAGCAAAGTCTTACTTTGTTTCCCACACGCAAACCTTTCAAATAAATTAATTACCAAACCACTCAAGATTTCCCACGAGTCCCAAAACGATTAACCAATCCTTAACATTCCCATAAGTCAAGCGAACATGTCCAACAGTTAAAAGTTGCATAACCGAGCCAATGCACTTGTCCCAGTGCATAAACCCGGCTAGCGTTTTTCTCATGACACAGTGCGAGAGTCAAATTACATTGCTTCGCACTGTGTCTGGACCTATCCCAAGCCTAGCGCGACGAGCGCATATGGCTAAGCGCACATGGCTAAATAGTAAACAAATACCACAAGCGTGTGTGTTTGTATATTATATATTTTGTTTACCAATCGTGTCGGTGGCATCAAGCTAGCCCGCGATTCGATGATAGTTATTTGAGTGGTATGTTTTCCCCCACTAGAATTAAGCAGTACTAGAATTAAGCAGTGTAAGCTAAGAACCAACCTGTAACCAAAAGAGTAAAATAAAGAGCATTCGAAGTCGAAACACCAAACAGCGTAGTTGTTTTAGTTAAGGTGTTTACAAAAGATTTCAATTCTGTTACGTTTCTTGGTGCTTTTGCATCCTTGATCGTTTGAATTTTACTTGGGCAGGGCAATAGTCCTTTATTACTTAGTATGTGTCCCAAGTAAGGCAACTCAGTAACAAAGAATTTACGTTTTTCCCAGTTAACTTTAATGTTAGCCTCTGACAATTTCGTCAAGGCTAAATTTAGTTTCTCATAGCAGTCCTGTAAATTTTTACCTGCTACTAAAACATCATCCAAATAACAAGAAACGTTTTCTATGCCCTGTTAAACCTGATCCATCACTTGTTGAAAGATGGATGCACTAGAGGAGGCTCCCTGTGGTAACCTATTATACGTGTATAATCCTTTGATTGTATTGATTACTAAGAACTTCTTTGACCTCTCCGACAGAGATAATTGTGTATATGCACCTTCTAGATCAAGTGCACAAAACACATTACAACCTGCCAAACTGGCAAACAAGTCTTGAGCTATGGGTAACGGGTAGGTATTTGGAATTAAAATTTTATTTATGGAAACTTTGCAGTCTATCACTAAGCGAATATCATTATTTTTTTATAACTATTACTATAGGTGACGTCCACTCACTAGTTTTGATAGGTGTAATAACTCCCTCTTTTTCCAATTTTTTAAAATAGGTTAAAACTGTGTCCCTTAGACGAAAAGGTACATTATATGCTTTTTTAAATGTCGGTTTATTATCTTTGAATACTAAGTCTGCTTCAAACCCCTTAATGGGGGTTGAAAATTTTTTTATAAAAACATTAGAAAAATTTCTTTTGATATCGTGTACCAATTCAGCACTTTGTCTTTCACCTATGCAGTTGATAGTTTGCGCGCCTGAAAAAAATGTCTCCAATTGCTGAAAAACAAATCAAGACCGTCCCGCCCCAGCAGAGGTATGAAATTGTTTGTGCTATCTAAAACAACCAAAGTTAAACATCCTTGTATTTCACCGTACGATATGGAAACATTTGTTTCTCCCACTATTTTTAATTTATCCCCATTTACTACTGCCAATTTCTTCTCTGATTTTCTCAGAGGTGCCTTGAAATAAAATTTATATGAGTCCTTGCTCATAACTGTAACTGAAGACCCACAATCAACTTCCATTTGGATATTTTTCCCTTGCATGGTAACATTTATTAAGCATGGATTGTTAATTTTATTAATATAGGAAGCATCATACAAGATAATTCACCTTTATCTTTTTTGTCATCGTCATCGCTGTCCGAGCTCCTAGTCCTTAATTGGCTGAAAATTTCCTCTAAGTGGCAACATTGACTGGGTCCTGGTTCATTCCAATTGTCCACGAATTTCACTGATCCTCGCATAATGTTTTTTAACTTGAAGCATTTCATCTTTATATGTCCTCTAACCCCGCAAAATTCACACGTTACGTTGGGGTATTTCTTTTTTATCAAATTTTGTCCCTCGCGCCACTCAGCTGGTTTGGGGTTCGAACCATACCAATACGGGTTTTGTTGTTCCCTGTAATATGGTTTATAACCTAAACGTTGCTTTACTGGCCCTTTATATGTGTTCACAATTAAAAATAAGGCCGATTACTTGAGCATCCCTAAGATGTGATCCACAGTAGCGATCATTTCCCCTTATCATTCAATACGAGATCGGTAATCAAAAATTGTATTTGTGTAGGCATGACACGATCACACGACGATCGTGATCTCAATTATATTCACCACTGACTCATCATATCACGTTCAATACGAGGGCAGTGGCAGTTCGGTTTTGATAGCGAGAGATAACGCATGTCGTTCAAACATACTAGCAATAAAGTGATAGAAATTGGCTGAATCTAATCGCTAAAATACAATTTATTTTTCGGAACTAGTTGCGTATTATTTTGAAGTCACCCGCGGTCCTAGTCACATTCATAAACATTTTTGGTCCTTCGAGCCGGATTCGGTGAGCCGGTGGGACTGTACGGTGATTAGCGAACTAGTGAAAGTGCGCGGAACAATTGAACAATAGACGCAGTAGAGTAGATCCACCATTACGATCGTGGCCTGTAGCGTGGCGTGGGTAGCCGCCATCGCGATTGAAGTTGGGGTGCTTTGTTTGATAAAACGTAGTTACGGTGATGGATGATGGTAGCGGCTAATCAACGTGACGACATCGATCGTCAGTTTGGACGAGCTCAGATACTACAAAAATCAGCGGTCAGAGGGAAGTAGAAACTTGCATGTGATCTGTGGTAGCATCAAGCATGTGATGCTCATCAAAAAAAAGGGTAGAAAATTAAAATGATTTTGGTGGTCCCCTCGCTGCAGTCAAATTGGGTTGATTTATTCTCTGTCATCCGTGGGACGTCGAGTCGAATAGCGATCGCGTATTGTCAAAGGTGGATCAAAGTGAAACACTTTTTATGAAGTATTAATAATAGACTAACTGAAGTGAAGTTATACTAACATAGTGAACATTAACATTTGATATTAGTTCGAGAGTGCAAATAATTAAGTATGGCTACTGATTTGCGTGATTCAAAAAGGCAGGAGAGGCAGTTGTTGGCAACGTTTGAGGGTGCCAGTAAGTTTTTACAGAAATTCAAAGCAGAGAAACATATAGGGCAAATTGAGAGTCGCCTAGAGCTTCTTGAGACGGCAATGAAGAAGTTTCACACCGTTCGTAGAAAAATAGAATTGCTGGTCGAGGAAGCTGACGAAAAAGAATCAACTGACTCTAAAGAAGCTGCAGCTGAACGGGCTACGCAGGCGCAGATGCTTGCTGAAAGGCGGGAGGCCGAAAATGTTGAGGTAATGCAATCGACAGAAGACCTCTATTGTGAGCTTAAGTCATCGTTGCAAGCTCTGCTTCCCAAACCGATCGAGCAGCCAGTGTCGTGTCCTACACCGACCATAATACAGGCTGCTACCAAAACGATGTCAAGGGTCAAACTCCCCGAGATACGGCTGCCTAGTTTTAGTGGCAGAACTAATGATTGGGTTACATTCCGAGATATGTTCCAAAGCCTGATTCACAACAATAATCAACTGAGTGCGATGGACAAGTTTTCGTATCTTCGCTCATCTTTTGTAGGAGAATCCCTTCAGGAGATTGAATCCATCGAGATGACGGTAGCCAACTATGAAATCGCATGGGATCTGTTAAAAAAGCGCTACGAGAACCGCAAATTAATAGTAGAAGCGCATCTTGATGCATTGTTCGCTGTGGAGCCAATGAAGCGGGAGAGTTACGACGGCTTAAACCAAGTGATTAGCGAGTTCGATAAAAACTTGCAAATATTGGAAAAGGTGGGAGAAATTTTCCGCAATGGAGCACTGTTTTGGCACATATGATGTGTTCGAGATTGGATCAAGTCACGCTGCGACACTGGGAATCGCATCATAGCTCGAAAGAAGTTCCAAAATACGACGAGCTAGTTAGTTTTCTTCGGAATCATTGCTCCGTCCTTCAATCAATCGCTCCGCTGAGACCAGCTCATGCGGAGGTGAAGAAGTCGAAGTTCACCGTTGTTCATGCGTCAACACAGTCGTTTAAACGATGTCCATTTTGTGGCGAGAGCCCGCATTCCGCTTTCAAGTGCCAGAAATTTATGAAGATGAGAGTTAGTGAACGCTATGAGAAGGTGAAACGAAGTGGGCTGTGTCTGAATTGTTTTTCCCCACGCATTTGGCTCGAGTGTGCACAAGAGGTGTGTGCCAGCATTGTCAGAAGAAACACCACACGCTTCTGCATAACGCGCCATCGTCTGGTAAAAGGTCTGCAACGTCAGCAGCATTGCAGAAAGATTCCTCAGTCCCACGAGTCAAATATGGTCCCCAGGCAATGAACACACCGCAAACACAATCACAAGCCCAGAACCAAACCACACCTACTCAGCACGCAAGTCAATCTACAAGTTCATACCCTATTGCTAACACAAATTCGCAACATACACCAAACACCACAGATCAAGTAATCAAATCCAACTGCTTCAATACCAACATTTTTGCCTCGACAAGGCAAATTTTACTCTCCACCGCCATAGTGCGTGTATCAGACATGTATGGAAATGTCCAGCTAGCCAGGGCATTATTGGACTCCTGCTCGGAGTATTGCTTTATAACCACAAACCTCTCTCAAAAGTTGAAATTAGTGGAAGGTGCCAGCTACCTGTCTGTAGCAGGTATTGGAGGTTCTGTAGTCAAATCTACAAGAAAGGTTGAAGCAACGATTGCGGCTCGATCATTCTCAATTTCATCATACGTGGAAACTGTTCAGTTACATGTACTTCCAAGGCTCACATCCAAACTACCCTTGCATGCAGTGAATTTGCAGAAATTGGCGATTCCGGATACCATAACACTCGCAGATCCTGAATTTCATCAACCGGGTCCGATAGACCTCATCATTTGGGCGGAATACTACTACGATTTATTGATGAACGAGCGGATGAAGCTTACAGATGATGGACCCAATCTTCAGAAGCCTGTCTTCGGATGGGTTGTATCGGGTCGTATTCCTGGTAGTAAACTTGAAGTTCCTAGAACCATTACTCACTCATGTTCGACACATGATCTTCGGGAGCTGCTAGCAAAATTTTGGGAAGTGGAATCATGCAACATCAAGAGTACGCATTCAGTAGAAGAATCGACCTGTGAAGAACTCTATGAACGCACAGCAGTACGTGACAGTGAAGGAAAATTTGTAGTGACACTTCCCAAGAAGGACTGCGTAATTAGTCAACTAGGGGAATCAAAATCCATCGCATTGAAAAGGTTCTACGGACTGGAGAGACGATTCGCCACGAACGAGGAGTTGAGAATTATGTACAGTACCTTTATGAATGAATACTCCATGGGTCATATGCAACAAGTACACGAGGAAGCGAGCGACTATCCCTCGTACTACATGCCCCATCATGCGGTCTTAAAACCCGATAGCACAACAACTAAGCTGCGGGTTGTATTCGACGCTTCCTGTTGTACATCTTCGGGAATATCCTTAAACGATGGACTCATGGTAGGACCCGTTGTGCAGGAAGATTTACTCTCCATCATTCTTCGGTTTCGATTTCGTCAATTCGTATTGGTGGCAGATGTTGCCAAAATGTACCGTATGGTAAAGGTAGTCGATGCTGATCAATCACTTCAGCGCATACTATGGAGAAGTTCTCCAACCAAACCTGTCAAGTGCTTCCAATTAACCACTGTTACATACGGGACAGCCTCGGCGCCGTATCTGGCAACCAAAAGCCTTCAAAAGTTGGCATCTGAAGGAGAAGCTACACACAAAGCTGCAGCGAGAGTAATCAAAAAGGACTTTTACGTCGATGATATGCTGACAGGTACAGATGATTTGGAAGAGGCAAAGGCACTAGCAGCAGAAATCATCCAGCTCATGAATTCAGCAAGCTTCACGTTGAGGAAGTGGAACTCCAACAGCGCAGAACTCCTATCAACTATACCACAGATTCTGAGGGACGATCGAGCTACTCTCGAACTCGATTCGTCTACGTCACCCATAAAAACGTTGGGGCTGATATGGCAACCAGTTTCCGACAACTTTCTATTCGTTGTTCCTCAGTGGAACCCTGAGCCAACAATCACCAAACGGGTGGTACTTTCGGATACAGCTCGTATATTTGACCCCCTTGGCTTGATCGGTCCTGTCACAGTTCTGGCTAAAATTTTCTTGCAGGACTTGTGGAAGCATAAGGCCGATTGGGATGATCCATTACCAGAGGACCTTCAAACATTCTGGAATGAATACCGCAGGAATATCGCAGCTCTCGAATCCCTGACGGTTCCAAGATGGACATGCTACACCAACGATTTGAAATCGGTAGAGCTACATGGTTTTTGCGACGCTTCGGAGGCAACCTATGGGGCTTGTCTATATCTGCGGTGTGAGATGGAAGATGGCTCAGTTACTGTGCGTTTGATCACTTTCAAATCTCGCGTTGCTCCTTTAGAAGATCTCTCTCGCAAAAAGAAAAAACTCTCCATCCCTCGCTTAGAACTCTCTTCAGCCTTACTTCTTAGTCATCTATATGAGAAATTGCGAAGCAGCATAGAATTACCCACTAACGCCTACTTCTGGACAGACTCGATGATTGTGAAGCGTTGGTTATCCTCACTGCCGTCCCGGTGGCAAATATTTCTAGCGAATCGTGTATCAGAAATACAGCATCTCACCAAAAATGGAGTATGGAGTCACGTTGCTGGTGTTGAGAATCCAGCGGATATCATTTCGCGAGGAATGACACCGGTACAGCTGCAATATCAACCATTGTGGTTCAATGGTCCGTTGTGGTTGCGTCAAGATCATGCTACTTGGCCAAATTCATCAGAAACGCAACTTGATCTGGATAAATCACTGTTAGAGGAGAGAACATCAGCCCTTCCCGTTCGAGTCATGACCGCTAGTGAAATTTTCACGTTACGTTCGTCGCTGCCAGAACTCATCAGATTGGTTGGCTGGTTACGTCGCTTCATGTACAACTCGGCAAAAAGAAATCGCGAGAACCTACGCACAGGTGACTTGTCCGCGATTGAATACAATGAAGCAGAAAACGCGCTCGTACGTGTGTCTCAGCATGATAGTTTTCCAGAAGAAATTTCGGCCCTTTCCAAGGGAAAATCATTAAAGTCGTCTTCATTATTATTGTCGACAAACCCCCGCCTGACGGATGGTATACTTCGTGTTGGCGGCCGGTTAAGTCACGCACCCGTGTCAGAGACCCGTAGGCATCCCATAATTTTACATCATCAACATCCGCTAACGAAGCTAGTACTTGAGCACTACCACCGTAAACATTTTCACACTGGGCAGCAGTTGTTGATAGCTACAGTACGCGAGAAATTTTGGCCCCTTCGTATTCGCAGTCTCGCTCGCCAGGTAATTCATCGATGTATCTCCTGTTACCGAAGCAAACCAACAAATCACGAACAGTTAATGGCCGATTTACCATCGGTACGTGTAACACCTGGAGCAGTATTTTCGTCGGTTGGACTAGACTTCTGCGGCCCATTGCATATTAAATACCCAGGTCGTAAAGGAATTCCAATCAAAACCTTCGTATGCATTTTTGTCTGTCTAGTGACCAAGGCAGTGCACATGGAAGTTGTGGCAGATTTATCTACGCAAGCATTTATAGCTGCTTTGAAACGATTTGTTACGATTCGTGGGAAGCCCCATATCATCATGTGCGATAACGCTACCAATTTCATTGGAGCGAACAGAGAACTCGAAAAATTACGGTCACAGCTTAGCGAACAGCAGCTCCAGTACACCACTAGCAAGTTTGCTGAAGAGGAAGGAATTGATTTCAAGTTCATCCCGCCTCGATCCCCCAATTTTGGAGGACTATGGGAGGCGGCCGTTAAGTCCTTCAAGACCCATTTTCGTAAAACCATCGGAATCCAAACACTAACATACGATGAGCTACACACCGTTGTTCAGCAAATTTCAGCCATCCTCAATTCTAGACCGTTGACACCACTGAGCAATGATCCGAACGATTTTTCGGTGCTAACCCAAGGTCATTTCCTGATAGACCACTCACGGCAATTCCGGAGCCAGATTTGCAAGAAATGCCAGAAAATCGTTTATCGCACTGGCAACGAACGCAAGCCTTCGTACAGCAACTGTGGCGAAAATGGAAATCACAATTCCTCTCCGACCTGCACAACAGAACTAAATAGACTCAAAGACGTGACAACATTAAGGTTGGAGCCATGGTCCTGGTTAAAGAGGACAATTTACCTTCTCAGAAGTGGCAGTTGGGAAGGATAGTCAACATATTCACGGGCCAAGATGGAAACATCCGGGTGGTAGCCGTCCGGACTAAAGATGGTGTCTTCACAAGAGGCATCTCGAAGATTTGCATCCTTCCTTTTCAGGATAACGATATGTCCCACACAGAAGAGCGTTAGTCTTCGGGGCATTGGTGCTGCGGCACCGCGGAGGTCTCCAAGCGGAGGTCCTCCGCATTCCAGTTAAGTAGTTGTTTAATATTAATTTGCAAAAAACTCAAGAAATGTTCATCTCCCGTAGCCACCTTGTCCCGAGTTCCGGGGCAATCGTCGCCAAGAAGTCATCATTAGTTCATCATAAAGGCCAGTCCGTTCCGTCAATCATCTCGTACTTAGTCTACTCTGTGACGTCCAGCATGTTTTTGGGTCTCGGTTGGTTTTGGTATAGCACACAATTTATTCACTAGCTTCACATGATGTCAGCGCTGCAGCAAACGTAGGATTCTTCTGAGCACTGTGCGCACAGCTCAGGTAAAGGCATCTGCAAGACAGGTCATCAATTGGATTGATCACCCATACCGGTGGCCCCAGTCGTAGCAGACGCAAAGGAGTTTGAATGCAGCTATAATCTACAACGCGACGCGCAAGTCGCCCTCATCGGTGCCGTGGGCACCCGCAGAGGCCAGGAGGCCTCCGCTCCAGGCAAGTCATGTTAAAGTGCTCATTTTCGGTTTAAAAAGCACATTCTCATTTGTAGCAACGTGTGAAGCCATCACCTCCCAACCGAGAAGGACGTCAGTAGGAGTAAAAACACCCTCGAGCAGTTATGTACACTCATCAGTGCATCCCTAGAAATCGACATCAGCCAACAGTTGCAGCCCCTAGCATGCAATATACATAGCAGCAGAGAATCTTCAGTCCACTAGTAGATCACCCAGGCGTCGATCCGAAAGTAGCAGATAGCAAGACGTCAATCCGAAAAAGTAGCAGTGACCTCGTCGAGAAGCAGACGCGATCCTGTCATCAAGTAAAAAGCAACCAGTTCCTCATTGGGCATCGGCGACGGCATTTCCGCACGGAAGCAGCACAACAAATATACAGTCCACCCAAGATGTTTTCGAGCACTATGTCCAACAGAAAAGGGACATTTATTTGTCATAAGCGAATCAGATAGCGAATTGCAACAGAAAAATAATAGTTAGTTAGTTAAAGTTTTTGCTGAATAAGATAGTTAAATATTTGAAATTTAATAATTCCAAGGCGGCCGGTATGTTCACAATTAAAAATAAGGCCGATTACTTGAGCATCCCTAAGATGTGATCCACAGTAGCGATCAATTCCCCTTATCATTCAATACGAGATCGGTAATCAAAAATTGTATTTGTGTAGGCATGACACGATCACACGACGATCGTGATCTCAATTATATTCACCACTGACTCATCATATCACGTTCAATACGAGGGCAGTGGCAGTTCGGTTTTGATAGCGAGAGATAACGCAAGTCGTTCAAACATACTAGCAATAAAGTGATAGAAATTGGCTGAATCTAATCGCTAAAATACAATTTATTTTTCGGAACTAGTTGCGTATTATTTTGAAGTCACCCGCGGTCCTAGTCACATTCATAAACAATATGATGAACTTGGCCTTTGATTTTCACCGTTATTCGTTTCAAAAGTTTTGAATATTTTCTGAAGCACCGGAGTTGTTTGGTTATTAACCAAATAATCGTATGTCCCAGCTCTATCCCTTTTTCCTAGTGATTTGGCATTGGTTTTTGCCATCTCCCAGGTTAATATTATCTTTTCGGTGGCCTCGGCACTTAAATCCTCGTCCTCGTTTAAAATTTGTTCTTGCAGGCTTGAATCTCTGATCCCAAAAATTATCCTGTCTCGTATGGCCTGGTCTTTAAAATTCTCAAAACTGCAAAATTCTGCCTGTAGCTTAATTGCCAGAACGTAATCCTCTAGAGATTCATCTGGATGTTGAACTCTGTTTGAGAATTTCAATCTCTGAACCAAACCCGAAAGCGTTTTATCTAAACGGGATTTCAGCTTTCGAATCAAATCATCGTAGGTAATGAACATGTACATCTTCCTACTTCACAATGCATTGCGTGCTCATCTAGGCACTCGTGCCTTCAGCGCAATTGACTCATTCATCAGAGGACCGTTGCTGGTGATAATTTTGTTCAACCTAGAGATGTAGGAAATGACGCGACCTGCTCTGCTCTGGTAAACACTTCTGTTAATAATGACTCTCATTCTTTAGCTTCTACACCCGAACACCCCACCACTACCGAGATCTCTCTATATTGCTAAAATTTTAACCGCATGCGAGGCGCTCACAAAATTAACGAAATTCAAAAAAATGTACTATCCTGTTCATTTTCTGTTATTTTAGCAACCGAAACCAGCTGGGATGAGGGTGTTCGTAGCGAAGAAGTTTTCGGTTGCCGATATAATGTCTATAGAAATGACCGTAACTATCAATTATCTGAAATGAAATCCGGTGGTGGTGTTTTGATTGCGGTGTCAGTAGACTTTAATTCAGCGCTTATCGACACCATTCAGTTTAAAGAGTTCGAACATGTTTGGGTGAAAGCAGAACTAGCAAGAGAGACACACGTATTTGTCTCTGTCTATTTCCCTCCAAATAATGCGCGGATAGAAATCTTTGAAAAGTTTTTTCATGTTGTTGAAAATATTGCATCTGAGCTGTTACCTGAAGTAAAACTCTACATATGCGGTGATTTCAACCAACGCAACATTGATTTTATTCCGGACATCGATAACCATAGCATTTTACTTCCAATTATTGGCGAAAATGAAACGCTGCAGCTTCTTTTTGATAAAAGCTCTAGTCTTGGCCTTAATCGATTTATTTGAAAAATGGACAAAATTGTTATCTAGATCTGTTAATGTCCAACATTAGTGAAGACTTTTGTGTGACGAATTCATTACAACCATTATGGAAAAACGAAGTTTATCATACAGCAATAAAGTTTTCTTTATTTGTGCATGTGAATAAAAGTCCTGACGAATATGAATTCGAAGATGTTTTTGACTTTCAGTCAGCAAACTATGATGAATTAAAACATAAACTAAATAGTATCAACTGGCAAGATGTATTGTTTGAAGAAGTAAATGTCGATTCGGCTATAGAAAATTTTTATAAATTATTAGCTGATTTATTTATTAGCGAAATACCATTGAAAAGAAGAAGACGTCATGGCAATTCCAAATACCCAGTCTGGTACAATAGACAAATTAAAAACTTAAAAAATCGCAAACAAAAAGCATACAAAAAATACAAAACTCATAATAATCGTGATGCTTTAACAACTTATCTTAACATTTGCGGCGAATTAAACGATGCTATTAGTAACGCGTTTGAAGAGTTCACACTAAAAACTGAGCTTGAAATTAAATCCTGTCCGAAAAAATTTTTCAAATATGTTAAATCAAAGTTAAAATCTGAAAATTTTCCTTCAAAAATGCAACTGCATGACAAAGTTGAAGAGAACCCGGCATACATCTCTGATCTATTTGCTGATTTTTTTCAACAAAATCATACAACTTTCTCAGAATCTGATCGTGACTATACATTCTTCACCAACTTTCCTGAGTTTCCCAACTATTTCAATATTGAACATGTCAGCGCACGCGAAATTGAAGATACTTTAAAAGCTCTGGATGCGTCTAAAGGTCCGGGACCAGACGGAATACCGCCAGCATTCATGAAACATTTAGCTAAAGAGCTAACTTCCCCACTGTTCTTGATTTTCAATATGTCGCTGGAATCCGGTTGCTTCCCGAAATTCTGGAAAAACTCATATCTAGTGCCTGTTTTCAAATCTGGTAAAAAATCCGACATTAGCAACTATCGAGGCATAGCCATTCTTTCCTGTATACCTAAGCTTTTTGAAGCAATAATAAACAAAAAGTTATTCCACCAAATAAAAAATAGAATTACCCCAACGCAACACGGTTTTTTCAAAGGGCGCTCAACAACAACTAACTTACTCGAGTTTATTAACTTCTCTTTGAACGCAATGGATAAAGGTAATTATGTTGAAACCTTATATACTGACTTCAGTAAAGCTTTTGATCGCATTGATATACCCTTGCTTCTCTTCAAGTTACGAAAAATTGGAATTCATCCACAATTACTCAAGTGGATTGAATCGTATTTGACAGATCGTCAACAAACAGTCAAGTTTAAAGGTAGAGTATCGGAACCTATTCAGGTAACCTCAGGAGTTCCTCAAGGCTCTCACTTGGGCCCTCTACTATTTATATTATTTGTAAACGACATTTCCTTTATTCTAAAACATGTTAAAACTCTTATTTATGCCGACGACATAAAACTTTTCATTGAAATTAAAAACGCTGATGATGTAAACATTTTCCGTAACGAGATAAAATATTTTTACATTTGGTGTAAAAAAAGCCTTCTTCAGCTAAACGTAAAAAAATGTAGTTCGATGGCATTTGGTAGGAAAAGAAACATGCCAAGCAATATTATTTCCTTAGGAGATCAGGTAGTAGAGAAATATGAACTAGTTAGGGACTTAGGAGTCATACTCGACTCAAAATTAACATTCACTGATCACTACAATACAATTATTAATAAGGCTAGTAACATGCTCAGTTTTATAAAACGTTTCTGCTATAATTTCCAAGATCCATACACAGTAAAAACACTTTATAATTCATGTGTCAGGTCACTTTTAGAATACTGTAGCATTGTATGGTCTCCGTTTTCTGCAACACATGTAAACAGAATAGAATCAGTGCAAAAACAATTCCTGTTATATGCACTTCGTAATCTACGATGGACGTCATTTCCTTTACCATCATATGATGAACGCTGCAGACTCATTGACATCCAATCATTAAAAGCCCGTCGTGAATTCGCAATGATTTCATTTGTTAACGATATCGTATCTCAACGTGTCGATTCACCCGAAATATTATCAAGACTCAATTTTTATGTACCTTCTAGAAATTTGCGAACTCGGACTTTGTTTTCTTTAAATCATCAACGAAACAATTATGCTAAATACGGGCCTATTAATCAAATGATGTTAGTGTATAACCAACACTGTGAAGCAATTGACTTTTCTATGTCGAGAACTAAATTAAAACAATACTTCAATTCAACGCGCAATTTAAATCGATAGAAAACATTTATTGTAATAATCCGTCAAGTAGAGAATTTATTATTCAATTATTTATAAACTCTTTTTTTTTTTTGCTTCCACTAGTATAAATAGCATATAGCATGTAAGTTAGTTTTAAACATATGTAGTCTACTTTTGTTTGACGAAAATAAATAAATAAATAAATTACCCAAGTTGCCCTCAAGGAACAATAATTTTAGCTCCGCATAAATGAACGGGCCACTTAAAGTGATAAAATGAGCCTTTTTTTGCTCTTGCGTAATCACATTTGCTAAAAAATCACAAGAAGGTTGTATGCAAAGCCACGACCGCAAGGTTGAAGTAGAATACTTTTACAAGTAAGATAACCTGGCTGCTTGCGTGTCAGTCATTTTTTCTAGTAAATAAACGTTGACCGTTCATTGGCAGTATTGTAATTTCTTTTTTTCTGATATTTTGAATGAAGTTCATTGGATATTTTTAAATTTTGTGCAAATGAGAAGTTGAAGTGCTGCCGAATTGTAATATGCACATTTAATACGACATCATTAAACGGGAACGGAACAGAGGCTACGGTTATGCAGAACGCGGATGCCGGCGCGATGCGATTCGCCTTACCGTGGTGAAATGTACAGCTCTTTTTAAGGCGAAGTAGAGCTATACATTTCAACAGATTTCGTCTTGCCGAATCGCATCGCGCCGTTATTTGCGTTCTGCATGACCGTAGCCAAACACTAAGCGACGCAAACACGTAATAATAGTCAGAGTATGCATGTAGATGAAGATAATTAACTTTGGATTATAGCGCAAAACGAGAAAATATTAACTCTTCAAATAATCATTTGTGTTCTTCAAAATTTCAGTTGTTCAATTTAATATCCGATGAAATGCTTGTTTATTATCTGATGAAGCTCTTATATAGGCGAAATGATGCATTCCCAATTTACTAGGTCCATAACTCTGCCGACCGTGCTTGGGAAAGCGCGGTATAACGACCAATCAGAGGTCGAATTTTGTGTTTTGACAAGGCTTAAGAGTTTTCAATAGTACAATAGTTCGAATGATAGAATTGCAATTTCATGCATTTGGTAGGAATCTTGGAAGATTTTCTAATCGATTGCTGCAAAAACGAAGGAAATCCATCGAAAACAAACCGATTTATTAGCATTTGAAATTTTTCTCACTTTTTTCAGTTTTAGATTTTCATTTTACATCCCTATGTAGCCGAACTTCCTGAGAGAAGTATTCTAATTCAAAATTAAATCTTCATTAATTCATATGTTGTCCTTATAAGGACAATTGTTCAATTTATCATTGATAGTGAGGACTAAGGTGCACGGTCAACACAATGAGAAAGGTGTTTTCACATTGAAAACTAGACACGGCTTTACTGGAGGAAGTGTTGGCAAATGCATCTACCGCTAATACCACCGCTATCATACGAAAGCGCGTCGTTTCATGTGGGGAATATCAACAACGAAAAATGACGCGCGTCTAAGCATAACCCGAACTGTTTCGCCGTGCTGCTCCCATTTACCTTTACATCGGCCTCAGGGAAGTACCGGCTGCATCTGCATCTACCGCTGAGGCTGTCACTATACTGCTATTGGTACCAAAAGCTATTAACTCTTCAAATAAGTGTGTTATTTGTTCTCAAAAGAACAATTGTTCAATTCAAAATCGGATTTACGCAATCGCATCTCTGTAATATTACCGACAATAATATTCTTCTGAACAAACTGATACAACTTTCCCATTAGGCCTCTGCCATAATAGACGCGAACGGATTCGCTCAGCTGTAGGTTAATGTACAGCCATCAGTAGAGCTGTACATCAACCTACGACCGAGCGAATTGGTTCGCGCCGCTTTTCGCGTCTACTATGGCAGAGGCCTTAGAGAAAGTTGCTGGCTGATGTATTCACTTCATGCAAGCCTGCTGCTGATGCTTCCCGCTACCACACTGAAACAGCATTTTAGTTTAGGGAGTGTCGTTGCATCAGCTGACCCTGTTACTATCGATGCTGATATACCCGCTGCAACAGCTACGCTATGCATAGCCATGCCACAGTTGAGGCCGCTATACGCTGGCCCAACTGCTGAGCACCTGCAACGCTATCCGTAGCCATGCCACAGTTGTGGCCGCCATTGGTATCCGCTGTACCTGCATCTGCTGGCCCTGCTGCTATCGATGGTGAGATCCGCTGAAACTGCTACGCTTATTCGCAGCCATGCCACAGTTGTGGCCGCTATCCGCTATCGATGGTACCCACTGCTCGCTCCCGCTGCTGCTAAGGGAGGACTGCTGTCGTCGCTGTTCAGAACTACTATGAGCGGCTTCGACTAAAACAGGCTCTTATATAGGGATGAAAATAGGAATGAATTATTTTACGTACGTGGTGGAATGATATAACTTGAAAAATATGCGTGACTTCATTCTGGTTCAGAGCGATCATTCGATAAGCTCCACCTCTTTTTTCAGTTTCTAAAGTTTTTCCTCAGTTTCGTAGCACGGATGCACAAAAATGATTTCTTGTCGAACCGGACCGATAGCACTCTCATTGAAGCAACAAAATAACATGTTTTGTGTCGTGTTGTGCAGCTTGGTTGAAGAAAATGTTCCCGTCCCCGTGTCGCATGTAGCAGATTATTGCGTTCAGTAGACAGTAGATAGTGTATCCAGCGAATAAACACCGATGGTGCTCTCACACACGCTACGGTTTTAACCCGTAGCTTATTGCGGTTTGTAACATCAAGCGATTTCGTTTGCTCGCTGTTGCGTGTTGCATCATGTTGCAACTTGGCAGCTGAGAGACGACGAAATTCTGTTTATGCTGATTGATTGAATCGACTTCATATAAGCTCTGCATAGTCGAACTAACTGCTTTTGTGAATGCGTACTAACAGGGCAGTTAATTATTCAATGTCGGTTATGCTGATCGCAGCCTTTGCGCTGCCCCTACAGTGGGGGGTTTACTAAATAAAGTGAAAATTAGACAACTGCAACAGAATTTGATTGCATCCCGCACAGAATGTCTGCTTGTGTTGATGCCAGAAAATTATTAACCTTCAATTATTTTTTTATTTGCCTTGAAAAAAGCATGTTGCGGTACAAAATCGGTTGCTAATTACAACCTTTGAGCTGCCCTAACATTGGGGGAATTAAGATACACGGACAACATGCACTGTGAAAGCTATTTCACATTCAGTAAATTAGACGGGTGCGACAAATTTAAATTGCTAGGATGCAACACAGAATACTTGCTTGCGTTGACAAAAATTATTAACTTTCAATGACTTGTTTATTTGCCTTCAAAAAGGCATTTTGATTTCCAAAATTGGATTTCCTGATGGCAATCTTCATGCTGCCCCAACACGGGGGGAATAATGGCTGTCTGACGACACACGCTGAGAAAAACCGCGCTGCTCCTGAGACGTGGTGACCAGAAGAACCAACCACAGGGCTAGTGCTGCTGCTAAGGAAGGACGACTGTTGTTGTCGCTGTACACACGCTGAGAAAAACCGCGCTGCTCCTGAGACGTGGTGACCAACCACAGAGCTAGTGCTGCTGCTAAGGAAGGACGACTGCTGTTGTCGCTGTCAAGAACTCTTATGAGCGGCTCCGGCTGAAACAGGCTCTTATATAAGCCAAATAGCATGTTTTCAATTGCAAGGTATATGATCCTGTCGACCGTGCTTGGGAAGCAAGCATATAACGACCAATCAGAGGTCGAGTTTTTCGTTTTGACAAGGCTTGACTATTTTCAATAGTACAATAGTGTGAATAATAAAATTACAATTATCTTATTTTGGAAAGAATCTTAGAAGATTTTCCAATCTATTGCTGCAAGAACGAAGGAAATCCATCGAATACTAACCGATTTATTAGCATTTGAAATTGGACATATTTTTCACTCTTTTCGGTTTTAGATTTTCATTTCACATCCCTATGTAGCCGAACTTCCTGAGAGAAGTATTCTACTTCAAAAACAATTTTCAAGCCTATCTATTTATTCGGAAAAGGATGTTCCTTTCCTATATGGTTCGATCAACGACGTCATACCCGTTTGAGCCATTTTCTTTTTTTTATACGTCAAATAAAACACATAAAATGAATGGAAATAACACAATATTAATTTTTCCCGAAATTCCGAAAATTTATATATAGTTATATATGAGTAAATAAAAAAAAACTTGAGGACTTACCGAATTATTTCCAGGGCTTTTATAAGTTTGTATAAATATGGCTAACCTTTGTTGCCTTATATTGTATTATAATTGATTTCCTTGCCCTCCTAATGCCACCCTGTATGGCTATTTTTTTCCTGTCCTTTTTGTTATAAATCCTTTGATTTAATTATGGTCCAATTATGGTTTGCCTCTTGGATCCTTTCCTTATGAAGTCCTTTTGAAAAGAAAAAAAAATATTAGCCTTTTGTTTATTGGTTATATTGTGCTGAAACGCAATTGAAATAAAACAATCAAAATGACAATTACCTTTGTCTTTCACAACAAAAGAATTGTAAATGCACAATTGTAAAAATAAATCAATCAGCGGACTCAACAATTGCCCACTCTACCCTATTTGACTAGTATCAAATCGGAGTGAAAAAAATGGCTAACTTTTCCTTTTCCAGCCACGTGCCGAAACCGTTTTTTTTACCACCGTTAACATTTGATTATTCAGGCCTTTTATGTATTTCCACTACCGTAAAGCTTCTCGCCTAGCACTGCTGGATAGCCAACTAGTGGCTTTTTATGCCTCGCAGTGAAATTGCGTACCCCTTTATTCACTAAAAAAAACTTAAAAGAAATTCCTGCTGGTATACAGCATGGAATTTATCATTAATTAATGATTTTTCTACTCAATTTTTATCTTCGTCGCCAGTTTTAGAGTTTCACCTTATTCCCCAGATGGGAATACTACTAATTAAGGGGCTCTGCCCTAAGCCACTATAGACTCACCTCTAGTCTAATCTGATAAGACACCAATTTAGGCCAAGATGGAGAAATCCAATGGAGAAGCCAACTAGTTGCAGGTCTCCTACACAGCACCGAACCTCTGGGATTTTCGATTAAATTTAGTTTCAAAAAGACACTTCTTAACTCTTCAAGTTGCGAAATTAGAATGTCAGCACGGCTGACAGTTTATTAGATTTATATCCGCAAAGTGCGTTACTCTTCGTGTGCTATAAAGTGCTGTTAGCATTTCACGTAATTAGATATTTATCGAGGGGCGTATGCCATAGGACTCATACGAAACGTTACGACTCCGCATGCGTCTTGCGGTATCCCAAAGAGTGCTCATCGCTTTTCTCTCGACAACGCGTTCAGAAACCGCCGCCAGTATCCGCGTTTTTCTGCTTTTATCAAGCTCTTCATTTGTCTATCCAGTACATCGTACTTCCGGAGCAAATCGATAGTGCCTTGTTCTCGGAAGGCCAAATACACCGAGGACCTCCGCGCGTACAGGTCTGAGCACTCTTTGTCCCACCACTTGGAGGGAGGGCGCCGTCTAATCGTTACCCCGGGTATCGGTTTCGTCTGAGCTTGAGTCGCGGCGTCGATGATCAAGCCAGAAAGGAACGCGTATTCTTCCTCCGGAGGAAGTTCCATGTGGGACTCGATTCTTTGCGATATTATGGTCTCATAAGACTTCCAATCAATGTTACGTGTGAGGTCATACGCAATATTATTTGGATCCGTTGGAGTTGACCCATTAGCAATTGAGATAACAATTGGTAGGTGATCACTACCGTGGGGATCGTTGATTACTTTCCACCGGCAATCTAACGCTAGTGATGTCGAGCAAAGGGATAGGTCAAGCACGCTTCTACGTGCTGGAGGATTGGGTACACGAGTCGCTACTCAGTATTCAAAAGTGTCATATTGAAGTCGTCGATTAAGTTACAGATTAAAGAAGATCGGTTGTCGTCGTACAGCGACCCCCATAGCGAACAGTGAGAATCAAAATCTCCCAATTTCAAAAACGGCGCGGGAAGCAACTCTGCTATATCAGTGAGATGCCTCTGTTCAATCCGCGCGTATGGAGGGATATATAACGAAACAAGGCATAGGTCTTTTCCATTCATATTCGTTTGAATGGCAACGACTTCAATATTCGAGATCGAGGGGAGGTCGATTCTGAAGAAGGAATAGCACTTTTTAATCCCAAAAGTACCCCTCCACCGTGTGAGTCTCGATCTCGACGAAAAATGTTAAAATCGTGGAAATTGAGTTAATCGTTTGAATAGAGAAAGGTTTCACAAAGCGCAAATGCGTCACAATTGTATGTATTTATCAAATGAGAAAATAGATCGAATTTAGGGATGATACTTCTGCAATTCCACTGTAATACAGTGGTAAAATTCCTAACCTCTTTCGCCGTATTAGTCATCGAAAGATATAATAGCTGAAATGAGGGGCCAAGTTGCTGCTAGTTGCTTCAAAAAGGTTTTCACTGTAGGAAGAAGGGCAAGGAGAATATGTTGTAGGGGATCTGGTATGTTGAATGTTCTAAATATCCAGTCCACAATATCAGAAAATTTTATGAACCCTGTTTCTTTTTTAGAAATGGGTGCACGAGGGGTTTTTGGTGCCCCAGGAAGCGGTGGGTACTCCTGGTTTGATTTAAAATTAAAACCGGGAGGTACTTGCTTCGGTTTTTCTTCACCGCTTCCTTTTTGTGTTGGCTTATTGGTCATTCCGCTAGGGGTTATCATGCGACCTTTGCGAGAAAGATTAGGAGAGTTGATCATTCTCCTCTTCCTAGATCCTTCTGGCATGGCATAAGAACACCCTTCGACGGGATCGTCAGATGTACCCTCATCGGTTGGCAAAAAGGAAAAGATGTTTCCTGTCGAGGGTGGCTCAGCACTCTTCAGCATTTCTGCGAAAGAGCGCTTTGATCGTTCCTTGAGGGAACGCTTAATTTTTTCCTCGCGCTGTTTGTACGCGGGACACGCCGAAAGGTCATGCCGAGTTCCCTCGCAGTAAAGACACTTTTCAGTATTCTCACTGCAAGCGGTCTCAGCATGATTGCCTCCGCACTTGCTGCAGCGTGCCTTGTTGCAGCAGTAGGTGGCTGTATGACCTAACTGCTTGCAGTTTTGGCAATGCATGACCCGCGGTACGAACAGGCGTACAGGCAGACGAACCCTGTCCAAAGAGATGTAATTCGGCAGTGCGGATCCGGCGAATGCTACACGGAAGGAATCCGAAGGGAAGATTTCGTGTATAGGCATGTTTGAAAGTAATGCATTTTTTAAAGTAATGCGTTTTCAAAAAGTAATGTATTTCCGCGTTTATATCCTCACAGACTGAAGCTCTCTTTGAAAAAAAAAAAATACTTAGAAGATATCACTTATTTAATCCTCACCTCCTCTCTTACACAAATGTTTCGTACCTTGAGTAACTTATTTTTGAAAACATAAAATACGTCATTGAAAAAACTTTAACACTATGTTGAAATTGCATGATTTTGATATCTAAAGAACGGCCTTATACTTCAAACTGTCGTAGAGAAGCCATATTTTAACAAAACACCTGAGGCAAACAGCTAAATAGTGAACGACTTAATGATGTCATCATGTTTGATTTTCTTTTCATGATCAGCGAATATATTAACATATGAAATCATTTCATTTCATACTGATTGTTTTTTTTTATAGTTTTATTTACTTCATCTTCTAAACAAAACAAATCGTGATAAAAACATTATCTTTGGATGTTGTTGAACCATGAACTGTTGAGCATTATATACTTCTGCGGTTAGCACATTTTTGATCAAATGTGTTCAAGTTGCTGGTCTGGTTTATTTGCAAATTCTTTTTGCTTGAATCGTGCCAGCCTATCTGTTGACAATTGGTACCGCCCCGGTGTTAGTAAATATAGCAGGTACTCTTTTTTCATGTTTATAATATTTCCAGATAAGTTCATAATACTGAATGTATGCTTATGTCCAGTTCGACAATTTGTTACCTTAACATAACCGTTACAGTTGGGTAAAATTCTGTCTAATTCAAACACTGTTGGATTATTTAGATGATCATTTTCCAGTTCAGTTGTATTAACATTTACGAACTCGATAGGGTGGTGATGAGATAGGATGGGTGTTTCATTGTCTTGAAAGTTGAATTCCTGCAAATCGTCGTCATCTCCATAATCGTCAACATCTCCATAATCGTCAGCATAGGTATTGAGTGCTTCAACATCAATAAATTCTGTAGTGTTCTGACACTGCCGGCTGATAGAAGCATCAAAATTTGGGCTGTGAATTCCTACAGCAAACAACTTCTCTTTTGTAATGGCTTGGGCTCTTATTATGCAATTACGTATGTCTTCTTCCGAAGGAAGAAAATCAGGGACTGAACGGGTTTTCAATTTTTCCAAACTTGGAAAATTAACTTTATCACAGTTTCTGTACATAATATCAAATTTCATTTGGATTCGCTTCAGTTTTTCTGTCAATTCTTTTATGGTGAAATTAACAACTGTTTGATTTGTTGTTGCCATTGTTCGTAACTATCCGAAAAGTTTTTCACACGGCTGGCTTGAAAGAGCAGTAATTATAAAATTGGCACCTACACTTCTGCAGATTTCGATGAATTTTATTATAGAATGCGCATTTATTTCAATACAAACATATGCATTTGTAGTAATGCAGTGCTTTAAGTTTTTATGGACTTCGCTACACCAATTTCGCCAAGCTCGAACTATAAATGTTGCAGTCCTGCAAATAAAAAAATAAACTTTGAAAATATATATACTACAATACTAGTAAATAGACGAACTAGAAATGTACTTAGAATTTAATTTAATTCTATAAGTTTCTTTTTATTTTTTTCAATTTTCGTTTCAAAGAAAACACGATTGCTAGTCAAGTATCCCAAGAGATTTCCTCAACCATGCATCTGCTATACAGTGAAACCAATATTACATGAGCTCGCTTAGTACTCGAAGGCTTTGCTATCGGGGTTAAAGTTTTCAAGTTCACTGACAATAAATAAACTTACCTCACCCACGCGTATGAAATAGAGAAAAAACCTATACGTTATGACACTTTCCGTATCCGAAAACTAAAAAAACGGCAATCGATCCAGTAAACAAATTAACAATTAATATGCCGACTGACTCATTAGACCAAAATGTTTTTTTTTTATTATAATTCATGTCTTGTTCTTGTTCTAAAACACAATCAAACTAAATTGTATAATGGTATTATTATTTCAGCACAAATATCACTGAGTATTATTAAGTAGCAAATAAACTTCTCAGAAATTTGTGAATAATATTTGTTGATAACACGGGTAAATGCAGGTTCTGCCACAACCACCCCCTCCCCCCAACATAAATCCGGGCCTTACTTATAAGTACTAAGTATACTATGCGGCATTTTTTAAAATTCACAGGAATGGTTAAAAAATGAAAATCTTTTAAGGGCAACTATTTTGAGCTTTGGGACGACTTATATTTTGCTTTTGTCGACCAGTGTAATTTAGAGATTGAATGAATTTTTCGTTGATATAACAGAGACTGTCAATAAATGTAGTACGTACCAAATCTCTAAAACTCGTTCTAGTGGCTCGAGTGTAGTATCTAATATGAGCGAAATAATTTTCTCATGATATTTTAAAACAAAACAGTTCCTTGACTGTTTTTATATTTTATATATTATATTTTTATATTTTTATCTAAATAATCGATCATGTTTCATTTTGTCTTTGATTTCTACATCTGATATAGTCAGTAAATGTTTGTCCTTGCTATGCAATGAAATCAGTTCTTTCAGATGTACAGTTGTAACAGCATAGTCTCCAACAAGTAATAGTGAAATCATTATATGAGTTCATTAAATTGATTTGTTACCTATTAGTAAGTCCCGCTGTTTTTTACTGTGCGCAAAACGATTTCTGAGTTTATTGATTGTACACGCTCGTCAAATTTAACTCTAAACTGAGTGAGATGTCACTCACTTTCGTTAAAAGTGAACCTACTCTGAACAGAGTTTTTATGATATTACTCATTTATGGGTAGAGTCATACACTCAAAATAATTTTCACGTCATAATTACCGGAAAAGTTATGTGAATATTTTCCACTGTCATTTTCACGTAGATTCTAGGTGATTGTCATTTGAGTTCATCATGATCTGGTGAGATGATTTATCCTATGAATCTTATACAGCAGCTATATGCATTTTATGTGAATTTCACGTAGAATTCAACTACCGGTAAAATGGAAAGCATTCGATTATCTGCTAGCTACTACGTTTGATACAACCTAAAATTTCCAAATTTTGTTTCCCCAATTCTTAAAAGATGGCAAATAGTTTTTAGAAATTTTAGAAATATGTTGTTTGATAAATCGCACGGCCATGCAAAATCGCCGATTCGTAAATGAATCAAACGACATAAAAACGGACAAATATTACGACATTTGCCGGCGATAAATATTGTAAGCTGCAACTGTTTATGTATAGGATACTCCTCGACCTTTGAACTACATCTGTGTGAAACCTGTAAGCTCAAGGCTCGATGTCAAATCCGTACGGTTTTTCGAAAGCTCACTTATTCGCAAGCCGTCGAGAAATTCTATTTTATTGTCAGAGACTGAGTTAGACAACAGCTTCGCCATTTTGATTTCTGTGTATTTTCACATAGAGAGTTCACGCGATATTACTTCTATGACATTCTGTTTGACGTTGCCATGTTCACGTAGATACTACGTGATAAAACATAGTATGCATGTGATTTTCACGTAGATGTTATGTTTGTCACATAAATCATGCAAAATGACAGAAAATGAATGAGTACAGGAAATTTCACGTAACAATAATGTGAAAAATATTTTGAGTGTATGTCAGAAATTGAGTAGGAATCACCCTCTTCTCAGAAAACCGCTTTGAAATGAAACTGAGTAAAAGCTACTGAGTTTGCTCGTTTTGACTTTTGATCCCTTTGATGAATGAAATTGCCAGAGGATTGTTGCATACAATTATAACAAAATCACAAGTTTTTTTCAAATCTTTGTATTTTGCATATACATATATGTGTAACAGCTAGGTTTGGTCACTATTCAAAATGAAATAAACTCCGTTTACTTACCTAATTACTCAGGTTTATTCCGCTGTTTTTTCCCTACTCCTTAACGCTCTTCCTCTCTCAACTCAACCCCCTCTCTCTCCGTTCCATGGTTCTATCTAATAGGTGCATCCATTCGTACTTTTTCGTAGTGACAGATTCCTACATCCCACCTTTATTTTATTTTTTTTTTTCAAAATGGGACATAGTCTTGGAACTTCTTGGGAGCCGAACACCTCCGCTTCTCAGGTACACAAACACTTGTATCATCTTCGCTGACCTCAATTGATTTGTGACCTTCCGATACAGATTTTGAAAAGTTATTCTCGTCACTCCTTTCTTGTTCTACTGACGTTCCTGGTTGGTCTTCTCTATCTTCCCTTCTTTGTGCATCTTGGAACTGAGCTTCTGCTTTTTTTAAATGTGATACGTAGCGTTTATATTCGTTTCCCGAATTCAATGATTTTACCGTAACTTCTGAACCCTTTTGCTTGACAACTTTGAACAATTCCGAAGAATAATCTGTTGCCAATTTGTTATCTTTTCTCTGTCGTTTAACATACACCAAATCCCCATTCTCAATTTCATTCCTACGAGCCCTTCGTTTGTTATCTGAATACACCTTTCCTTTCTCTTTAACGATTTTATCCCGATCCCTCACCATTTCATCTTCTTCTCGTTCTGGTATCGAAGGCAGCTTATTTCTGATCCTACGCCCAAACAATAGTTCCGACGGAGACTTCCCAGTAGTCGGGTGAGTTATAGAATGATATGCCAGAAGATATTTTCGTAACTCTAGACGCCAATCTTTGCCCAGCTCCTGCAAAATTCGCAAACGTTTCAAGATGCTCCTGTTCTGGCGTTCTACTTCACCGTTTGCCTGTGGCCAGTACGGTATGGTGTTAACCAATGCGATGTCGAATTCCTTACAAAATGCTTTAAGCTCTTTACATTCTCTACCCAACTGAGGCCCGTTATCGGCTCTCATTGTAATCGGAACTCCGAAACGACCGAACATCGTTGACAGCTCTCGGATTGTGTTAGAAGCAGTAATGTCCCACATTTCCACAACTTCTACGAACCGACTATAATAGTCCACCACCACAACAGCAAATCGATAGCTATTTCCTGCCAGGGTCCATCCGGCAGCTGCTTCCTTGTCATGGGTTCCGGTGCATCTGGTGCAGCTACCAATATGCATCCACGGTAGTTCCTAACAAAGTTTTCTACTTCTCTGTCCATTTTGGGCCACCATACTGATAAACGCAACGTTGATTTCATCATTGAAGATCCCGGGTGACCTTCATGCGCAATTTTAAGACCCTGAAAGCGTAACCTTGTCGGAACAACTATGCGGTCTCCCCGTAACAGAAGATCCCCTACTTGGCATAGCTCATTAGCGAACACGCGAAGTTCGATTGGCAGTTCATCACGTTTATCTCGTCCAATAATATCTAAAATCTGCTGGATTTCCTCATCCGCTCTGGAAGCTTCTACCATTTGTTCCCATGACACAGCAACCGCATTTGCGGCATAATCAATTATCTCTGTAATCATAATCTCCTCTCACTGATCGAAAGCTACCGGTCTGAGAGTCGACAGTCTCGACAACTCGTCTGCTTGGTTTTGATCGCCTGGGATGTGCGTTACTATGTAATCGAATCCTTGCAAACGTAGCACCCATCTTTCAATTCGGGCACAAGGCCGCGATCGCGGTGTAAACAGATAGATGAGCGCTTTGCAATCGGTCAAAATTTCAAACTCAATCCCATATAAGTAGATGTAAAATTTTTCGACACACCAGACTAGTGCAAGAGCTTCTTTTTCAGTATGACAATCCCGTTTTTCTGTGTCCGTCAGCGATTTAGACGCATAACTGATAACCCGATGTTGCCCGTACTTGTCTACCTGAATCAGTAAGGCTCCAAGTCCAATGGGACTAGCATCTGTCATCACGAGCGTCCTATCCCCCTTTTGGTAAAAACCTAACTTCGACGGATCAGACAATATTTTCTTGATTTCTTTGAAAGCTTTTTCGTGTTTAGCCAGCCAGTTGAACGAGTTTCCTTTTCTTGTCAAGTCTCTCAGTGGCGAGTCTACTGTCGCCAGGTTCGGTATATACCGGTTTAAGTAGTTGGCCAACCCAAGAAAGCTCCGGACTTCATTAGCACTCTCCGGTCTACGGAAGGTAACCAAAGCTTCCACCTTAGCATCCGATGGTATTATTCCCGTACCCATTATTTTATGGCCGAGGAACTGAAGCTCTGTGACCCCGAAAATGCACTTATCCCAATTTAGTTGTACATTCCTTGCTTTCAGTTTCGCCAGGACCTGCATAAATCAGATAAAAAAATGGAAAGAAAAAAAGAAACACACATAATGAAAATATGATCAAAATTACACCAACTACACGAATCAGCTTTATTTGCCCTTTAAGTGATTCAAGCAGTAAAACAAAAAAAAAGAAAACAAAGTCATTTTATTACGTCACATATTTCTCTACCTTGGCAACACGTTCATCATGCTGCTCTTTGTCCTTTCCTTCGATATATACATCGTCGATGTACCACCAAGCACCTTCCGAACCAGCCAATATCGCATCCATGGTTTTTTGAAAAACTTCTGGAGCCGAGACCACACCGAAAGGCATACGCTTGAATCGGTACATTCCCCGAGACGTCAAAAACACCATCGCATCTCTAGATGCTTCGTCTAGTTCGAGCTGTAAGAAGGAGTCTTTGACATCCAATTTGTTAGGCCCGACTCTAGCCAGGAAGTCATCAATCATTGGCATTGGGTGTCTTTCCCTCATCACAGCTTCATTCACTCTTCTTAGGTCCAGACAAATCCTGGGTTCCCCGTTTGCCTTACCAACCACCACCAACGGAGAAACCGAGCTCACCGGGCCTTTTTTTTCCTCGATAATGTCCCTCGCAATCAGCTCCTCCAGCTTACGGTTGACAGCTTCCTCCAGTGCCACGGGAACTCTCCTCATAGGCTGTAAAACTGGTTTGGCGTCGGGGTCCAAATAGACATGAACGCAAACACCAGTGATCTTAGAAAGTGGTTCCAGATTGTCTATTACGCGATCAATCTCTAGCCCAACCTTAAGTATTCCCAATTGTTTGGACGTAGCGTCTCCCAAAAGAGAACGTTGACCACCGTGGATCACGAAAAACTCGGCTTCTACAGATCAGGATCCGGCCCGAGTAACTGCTTTGAACGTGCCCAGTACCTTCAGAGGAACATTGTTGCCGTAGCTTTTTAGAATACGTTCACTACCTTTTTTACAACTGATTATTTCGATACCGGCTGATTTAAAATTCTCCCAAGCTTCGCTGGTAATCAAGTTTGCTTCTGCTCCGGAGTCAACCAGCATTGAGTGGGAAATTCCCCCGATTATGCAAGTCACAGTATTTGACTCGTTTCCCGAATAGAAAGCGTAATATGTTTTCGGTGGCATACTGGATGGCTCAATAACCTCAATCGCGTTCGAATCTCGCATATTTTGATTTTGTACATCATAATCCTCGATAGCTTGAATCTTTTTTTTTTTTTTCAATTGTAATAACTATTGTGTCTGTCATTATTTTTGAAACAACAGATTTTTATTGGACTTAGAGTATTTCAATAAAAATTTTTTTCGTTGAACAATGCTACCCGGCTTGGAATTTTGGCTTATGTTTGACATCATGTTTATTATGTCACCGAGATTCAAAAACTGCTGAACAACTGTCGAAAATCAAACAATTGGCGCCTGTGTATGTTTGAAAATGCCTCAATGAAAAATAAAAAGCTCACACCGAATGTAACAGCTAGGTTTGGTCACTGTTCAAAATGAAATAAATTCAGTTTACTTACTTAATTACTCAGGTTTATTCACTTATGTTCGAGCGTCTTGATAGAAAAATTTTCACTACACTTTTCACTTTTTAGTGAAAGTGAATCAAAAGTGAAAAGTGTACTCAGGTTTATTCCGCTGCTTTTTCCCTACTCCCTAACGCTCTTCCTCTCTCAACTCAACCCCCTCTCTCTCCGTTCCAAGGTTCTATCTAATAGGTACACCCATTCGTACTTTTTCGTAGTGACAGATTCCTACAATATGTAATCATTAGTGTATCTTCTGCCTTAGCAGCTTCTTTAAAACCCGCAGCAATACGGTTCACTGTTACCCGGGAACTGTGACTTGAGGTTTTAAATAACACATGCCAAAAAATCCATAACCATTTTTATATCTGGAGGAACTCTAATACACAAATAAAAAACACTTTTTTCAAACAACAATACAACACGTTTTTCCAAACAACAACCTATTTTTAGCGAAACGTTTTTAAATGTTTTCAATACCACTCAAAAAAAAGAGTAAAGCAGAAAATTATGACAATCTGAGTAACTGTTACTCAGTTCGGTAAACGAAACTTACTCAATTTATAACGTTTTAATAGACATTGTGAAACTGAGTCAAAGTTGCTCAATTTAGAATAAAATTAAAGGAGCGTGTAAGGTATGTTGAATGTCGGTAGGAATGATCTAGATATATTAGCGTTGTTAATATATTAGGTAATATATTTATTTACATGAGTGTCTTGCCCCGCGGTCTATATATTTAATTATTACGCAACATATTTTTTGAAATAAAAATTAAACAAATTTCTGTAAAAGCTTCACATATTTACCCGAAAAAAATAACGTTAAAAAAACATTTAAAAACCCTTAAAAATTGCATACATAGCTATACCATAATTTAACTATGTTTTCCATTGTAGATACATCAATTTTACATTAAATATCATTGTCCAGAACAATAAAAAACATCGTTTTTGCCATTTTTACCATGAAAAAGGGGGGTGTCTTAACAGCATTTTTTCAGGCATTTTTCCCATACATTTAGAAGTCACTGACAATGTTTTTCATGGTAAAATTATTGTCGATGGTAGATTCAACAACAAAAAACTTTGTTAAACCATGGTAATGACAACAATCGTTTACAAGCTTACAGTAAAAATACCGTGTTTTTTATGGTTACAATAAATTTGTGTGGGAGCCTCCCTTCCAGAAAAAGGAGGGAGTGTCAAACTATCATAGAAAGATTTCTGGTCCCAAAAACCTCGAGTTGGGTAGTTTGAACTTAATTTTGGGTAGTTTTTACTAGAAACCCTGAACTCATTGTTGAGTACTTTTAACCCAACTCGTTGTTCATACCGGATTAACCAATTCTGGGTACTCTGCATTTAACCGAATTTTGGGTAGCTGCAGTAAAGGTCCGAATTGAGTAAAAAGAACTTAATTTTGGGTAATTTTAGTTTTCTGTGTAGATCCACCGGCGCCGGTGTTTGCCACAGCTTAAGGCCTAAGACTAAGACAAGACGCGACAGCTGGCTTCTTATTTTTCTTTTCGTAACGGCCGTCATCCCCGTCGAAATTTTTTTGAACGTTCCATACCGTTGATGCCAGAATGATTATTTTTAACAACTTCTGCAGGTCAATGAAAATAAAACAAATTAATATTGCAATATATAGGCGAATAACACTCAATTCTTATTTATTATTTTATGTTCAATAAAGCATACTTCTATTATCAAATTTTTTCTTCCTAAGTTTCTTGGTACCCAAATTTTTTCTTTCTAAGTTTCTTGGACTTCAACCGAAATAGTAATAAACGATTAATCAATGCATTTTTAAAGTTATAACAGTGAAATACATTACTCGGTAATATCATGTACCTTGCATACTTTTGCATCATTATTTATGAACGATTATAATAGGTAAATTATGACTCTCCAGCATCACTGCTTTACAGTGAAAAGTGACCTCGTTGTATTTTCTACGTGACGATTGCTATATCGAATTCTGCCAATCAGCAGCCGGTTCAAATTGGTTGAATGTAACGGTGACCAGCTGGCACGTCTTGTCTTAGCTTAAGGCTACTTTACAAAACTTTGGAAATCGTATAATCGAATTCTACCTTTGAAATTGATTTCAGTTCGTCGGTATAACAAAAAAAAATCTGTAAAATCTGTATTTTTGGCATTATTCTGTAATTCTGTAATACAGATTCTGTATTGCTTTTTCAGTTCAAAAATCTGTAAAATACAGAAAAATCTGTATATGTGGCATCCCTGGTGGTGATCAGATAACACTGACACTGCCTTCGGTGTTTCAGGTTTCGCCCTTCGTGCCGTTTGTCTAATAGCGAATTTCTTTATTCCACCAGCTCACCTCGTTTTGACCTGGAAGCGCACTAACTGCTGTCAAAACCCTTCTTTATTCGCGCGATTTTGACCCAGTTTTGACCTGCCGTGCTGCCCGAAGCGCACTGTAAAATTTGTCAGCTTCAACCCACCACCGCACGTGCTAAGTTCGTAAACAATTATCTGGCATCTCTTTCTTACTTGCGTCTTAAATGACGATGACGTTTCATTATTCCTTGGCAGTTTTGCCCGCACACAGTGGAATAAAGAAATTCGCTATAACACTAACACTGAGTGGTGGCAGTAAGACACGTCGTATCGTGTTGCTATGCAAACACCGCACCAGTGCAGCACGGTTCAGTGTTTATACCATGGCTGCATAACAGTCCTCATCCCATCACCACCACCTTTGTCTACTTCTTTGTTTTCGTCTTTTACTACATAAACAAACGAATATCATTTGATAAAAAAAAATAAAAAAGTTGGTTTACTGTAGCGTATTTGCAGGATAGTAGATAAGCCTATGTTTAATTTTTAAAACTTTGAAAATTTTATGTCGATATTCCAAAATATCTTAAATCAAAGTTGATCAGGTTGATCAAGTTGATTAGATTTTACATAATGTTTAAAAACAATGACCAATAGCTTAGCCCGATCCTGGCGGAGAGAAATCAGTTTTTACCTCAAAAAATGAACTTTAAACTCTTCATCAACTAGGGTAGGGAACATATTCTAAGCAGCTTTAGGAACCGCCTGTGTATTCAGACGCAATACTCGAAATATGTTGGGTGAAACTCAAACAGTAGTATCACAATCTGTTCGCTATCGTTTTCTCTGTCAGAACTTGTTTTCAGATTGTGAAACTAAGTTAGCAAACTTTAACAATCATCAATCAAAGTTACCAATCGAGGGACACTATTCCAATCACCCCGAACCTATTTTAAGCAGTTTCCATATGTTTTGCAGGCGTTTTTTTTCAGCACCCGAAGTGGCTCCTGGATGGCTGCAATATAGGTCGATTTGTTTCAATTGCGATTGTTCACAGATTTCTTTGTGATTAACGGTATTACTTATATTCGTAAGACAGCTAGACAATCAAAGTTTTCGTTTCCATCATTGAAATTGTCGATATTGATCAAAATGCAGGAGTTTGAGCCCTGGTTTCTTCGACTGAATAAAATAGGCGCTGCTGCTTAAGCCGTTCCCTACCCTATATACACAATCACAAACTGTATCCCATTTTAAAGATCAATCTGTTCTCTAACCTTACTGAATAATTTCATCGTGAAAATTTCCAAGTTTAATTGTTGTACTTGCATCAAAGTTTGAATTTCACCCGTAGGTAATGAGTTTATCTTATACCTACCCGAAAAAAATAACATTAAAAAAATATTTAAAAAACCTTAATAATTGCTGTAATTGTACATAGATATGCCATAATTGTCCAGAGCAATAAAACCATGGTTACAATAAAAACACGGTATTTTTACTGTAAGCTTGTAAACGATTGTTGTCATTACCATATTTTAACAACGTTTTTTGTTGTTGAATCTACCACCGACAATAATTTTACCATGAAAAACATTGTCAGTGACTTCTAAATGTATGAGAAAAATGCCTGAAAAAATGCTGTTAAGATACATAAGGCCATCCACATACCACGTGGACAGATTTTATACGATTTTACCACCCCCCCCTCCCCCCAAAGCTGTCAACGTGGTATGTAGATGGCCCCTAACGACCCCCCTTTTTCATGGTAAAAATGGCAAAAACGATGTTTTTTATTGTTCTGGACAATGATATTTAAAGTAAAATTGATGTATCTACAATGAAAAACATAGTTAAATTTTGGTATAGCTATGTACAATTACAGCAATTTTTTAGGCTTTTTTAATGTTTTTTTAATGTTATTTTATTTTCGGGTATATATCCAGTTTTTTATTTTGAAACATCCAGTTTTTTTGAAAAAAGGTTGGCATCGCTGCTAGAGTGAAATCGTCACGAAAATGGGCACTTTTCGTTTTTAGTGTAAGAAGTTCGTTTTCGTTTTCTGCAGGGATACCAGATATGCAAATTTGTCTGCAAAACACAGTTTTTTAGAGTTCGTGTGCAGATTTTTATTGATTCGCAGATATTTGTAGGTTTTTGCATAGTTTCCGCAGATTTTTTCAAAGCCTTCTTATGTTTGTCCAGACTTTTTAAAATGTGTACAGATTTTTGCAGACTTGTGTCTGCATGAGCGATTTTTCTTTGAAAAACGGATAGACTTTTTTCGGATTTCAAGCAGATTTTTCTGGTTTTTCGGGCAGTTGCCGACATTTTTCAAAAACATCTGGCATCTCTGGTTTTCTGTTTGAGTTTAAAAAGTTAAGAATTTTAGTGTTATTCAACATGAATTTTCAATCTGTAACAGTCAAAGCTTTTTCTTCTATACAAAACTTAAATATAGCTGAACTAGCTCAATGCGATGAAAGTGAAATTCGTCCTTTACTACCGTGTCTGGTGCGAATGAGTCTACTTCCACCGATAGACAGCACAAACAATTGGATGGCTAGTCGGAAACAGCTGCTTTCAATTCTTTCCGGTATTGAAATTGTTAACAATATTGTGTCGTTACTACAGGTCAATTTCCATGAACTGGAACTGGATGTTAAAAAAGAACAGCAAATGAGGTAATAAATTTGGTTACAATTAGAACCGTAATATATATATATATATACATATATATATTATATTTATATTGTAGACAGAAGATTGGTTATGCGGTGCAAGAGTCTGCACATTACCAGAGTCTCACTAATGGAGTTGTTATGGATTTCGAAAGAGCTGATATACTTAGCAAAGTCAGAGTCGTATTGTCGGAAATATTTTACATACAAGCACAAATTGTGGAGCAGACTTCTCAAACTTTAGTTCAGAAGTCTTTAGAAGCTAATATTAAAAAATCGGAATTATTTGACAACGATATATATCTAGAGGAAATCGCGGATATCATTTGCATAGCATTAGCCGAATTACCATCTTTATTAAATGTGCTGGAAATTGTTGAAACTCTTTTATATGTTAACAATGGAAGTAAACTCATCTGTTGGGTAGTAGCGAATATGCCAGATTGCTTTCGGGAAACCGTAACCGCGCTAATAACTAACGGCGACGAAGATAACCCAGATGGAAAGTTAAGGCTTGCTGCACTTTATGAGCTATGCGATATGAATCCAGGACAGGCTTTAACAACAAGAACAATTTGTGTTGAACAAACTAAAATGCCTTCGCTAATGCTGAAGTTAAGCCTCAAGGACCCGGAAAATTTGGTAACAAAGAAAAAGTAACTTGCTAAACCTATATAATACGCTTTTTTGTTTTCAGGTTGCTTTTATCTCAGGTTTATTATTAGGAAACGATCAAAATATCCGGGCTTATTTTGCATTATATGTACGATCAAGCCAAAAACGTAAAGGAGATGCACTACATTTGTTAAGAGATGAACTTTTGAAGCAATTGCAAAATATTGTTATGTTCTCCCAAAACTCTCAGTTGCAAGAAAGACATGTTGTGCAATCGGCCGCTATGCTAAGACTATATTGTGCATTACGTGGCATTTCAGGCATCAAATTTACCGATGAAGAAATTTTTTATTTAATTCAATTAATTACAACAAAACCGCCTCCTTCGCCCTCTGGTATTCGTTTTGTTTCTCTCGGTTTGTGCATGTTGATAGCATGCCCTTCTCTACTTGCCAATCAAGGAATTGACACAAAAATAATCGATTGGATTCAATGGCTCATCAAAGAGGAAGCATATTTTGAAAAGGCAAGCGACACATCAGCGTCTTTTGGTGAGATGCTTCTGCTCATGGCTATTCATTTCCATAGTAACCAATTGACCCACATATGTGAGTTGGCATGTTCAACTTTAGGGATGAAGTTTCCTCTGCGTCCAAATACAATCAGCCGTATGCGGCACATTTTCACACAGGAAATATTTACTGAACAAGTTGTAGCCGCTCATGCTATCAGAGTTCCTGTTACAATGAATTTAAACGCGACAATATCTGGATATTTACCAGTGCATTGCATACATCAATTACTTAAATCACGCGCTTTTTCTAAGCACAAAGTACCTATAAAAAACTGGATTTTCAAACAAATTTGCAACTCCATCACGCCCTTACATCCGGTGTTACCAGCTTTGATTGAAGCATACGTAATGTCTATTATCTTACCAAATCAAAAAAACTCTTTGGAACATACTCATAAAGCACTATCGGAGCAAGAGATACAACAGGTTTTTAAAGGCATCAGTTTTAACAATGTGCAGGTAATTTTTTTAAACTATACACACACACATATATACATATATATATATATATATATATATATATATATATATATATATATATATATATATATATATATATATATATATATATATATATATATATATATATATATATATATATATATATATATATATATATATATATATATATATATATATATATATATATATATATATATATATATATATATATATATATATATATATATATATATATATATATATATATATATATATATATATATATATATATATATATATATATATATATATATATATATATATATATATATATATATATATATATATATATATATATATATATATCCCCATGAAAATTGACATCCGCATCAACATCTGCATCCGTAATCACTAGGGCGCCAATCATCGTATGGAAAAAAAGTGACCAGAAATTTTAAAAAAAAAACCCTATACAAAATGTTCGAAAAAACAGCTCGAAAAAACACCCTGTACAAAATTTCAGCTCAATCGGACTTAAAATGGGGTGGCGCAAAGCGATTGAAGTTTGGTCTTTTTGAAAACAGAAAAATCACCCAAGGGGGGGGGGGTACGTGAAATTTCGGTTTTCGAAAAAATTTTTTTGATGCCAAATGACCTAAAAACGCATGAAACGTCGAGAATTGGTGTCATCCGAATTTTTTTTTTTTTTTGCAAGAATTTACTCTCTGGGACTCAGTCGTTTTTTCAATTGTGGAAGGCGGAGTTCAAAATGTTTAGAATTTATCTTTTGAAATTGATCACTAGTCTCTCGAAATAGCTTGTATAATGATATACACTATAACTAGCATCGAATACATGAGGTTTCATTAGGGTGGTTCATTAATTCGACATAGGGTGTGTAACGGGGTTACAAAAATACATCTATGCTTAAGGATATGGCAGGAAAGACCCAAAAAAATGAAGTCGGTACAAACGGTTATTTTTAAATTCAAATTGTCGGAGTAAATGGTTAATACCCCTTAAGCTCTCTAGGGTGAAAAAACGCAGTCGCTCAATAAAAGATTTTATTCAGCAACGCATGAAATGTTCTCGACCAATCAACAACGGACACGAGTTTCGTGGATAAAAGCTAAAAAGCTATGTAAAAAAAAATAAAAGCTTATTGTGAGACATTTCCGTTTGAGTCGCACGTTAAAACAGTTCACAGTCCGATCCTGTAAAACGGACAGAGTACCAGAAAAATTAATGTAACATAGAAGATTGAGAGTGCTGAAAAACATCACAAAAAAGTAAGCTGGAGTTATGAAGATTAGAATTAATTATTAAAAATATTTTTTTGTAGAAGCAGTTAGAGAAGAAGAGAAAAAAAAATCGAAAAGCGTGAAGAATTTGTTAACGGGGAAAAGATCTCGAATAGTCCAGGTAAATTAAATTGTAAAAGATAGAATCTGAAGTATATTAGAGCTAATTGGTTCGTTGACGTTTGAAGGTATCCTTCGAACGAAGGATTCGGTTGAGGCTTACAAAATCACGGCAGCCGCCCGCTCCCTTCACGTGCAATTCGTGTTCCTAACCTCGCAATCTGGTTAGATCGGAAGAACTACCGGGTGACGTGTAGTTGACAAGATCTTGGAGACGGAATAAAGCAAAATTGTCAAACCCGGGCTGTTCAGTAAAAAAAATCAACCAACGTGACGACCAGTGTCGTGGGAAGCTATACTACGGGTACTGCCAGTCTCCCGCCCGCAGCCAGATATAGATTGTCGCATCTGTGCGCCCCCCGACCGCATCAAGTGGCTTCATCGACCACCCACGGCTGTACCTACGCGCATCGCCAACATCGTTCACCCGAATCCCGCTAGCTTGGATGAACCAGCATCACCCCACGTCGAAACGAAGACCGAGGTGAGAAAAACACGAAAAAGTTCAGGTCCAAGAAAACCACCAAAAGTAGAACTTTAGGCGTATAGGTCAATGGAGCGTTGATTAAAAATGGGAAATTATCATGTATAAGCTTTTATTTGATTTCGGTGCGCGTTCATTAGAATGGAGTAACTTTCAGTAGGTCTGTTGTTAGTTGGTTAGTCAGATGAGTGCCGTTCGGAATAAACAACCCTAGAGTCTCACCGGGCTTTTAACCATTGCGGCTTCGCGGCAGTTTTCCCTGCCTGGCGCATAAGCGAAGTCTGTTGCTACCCTCCCACGCACGTTACAGGTGGTTCATAATATTGTGTAAAAATGAGTATAAAATGAAAAAAATCACTTTTCACTGAATACCAATAAAAAAATTCCTGAAAATATAATATTTGTTATATCATTGTCTAAGGTGGCAATGTTGAATTGGAAAAATTATAAGTAAAATGGCAAAATATTACAAAACAAATTTACAAAATGTATCAAACTACTCTGTGCAAAAAAAAAAAATATCTCAACCAAAATTAAGATTGTGTCTTGTGGAAAATGTTGAATGCTTTCATGTCATTTGCAAAATCACACACGGGAGGTACATGGAATTTTAATATTTAAAAAATGTTTTCGATTCCAAGTGTCTTAAACTTTTAAATGAAACGGTGGAAACTGATGGAATATGTTATATTACTTTGTTTGAAAAATCTACTCTCTAAGACACTTGCACTCGTCTTTCGAATGTTATACCAGACAATTTATTCGTTTCATTTACCACAGAAATGCCCTTTGCCAACACTTGATTGAACACACAGTGCTCTGGCTTATATAATCGGACAAAAGACTGTATCGATGTTATTCAGTGATAATGAGAGTTTAGGGATCCAAATCAGATACGCAACACAATTGACTCGTTGTTTCTGGGTTTGCGTCGTTTTGACAGTTCGACCATACATTTTCTGTCAAGTTAACATCATCAGAACGTGAACGTGCCCATTGGCTGAAACTTTGCATAGACGTTTTTATAGGCAAAAGATGCCATTTTGTGCTATTGGTTTAATTTATTGAAACACTATTACGGATAGGTATTGATGATTACAAAAATTTTTAGAGCCAACACGGTTCGTTTGAGCGGTGTGTCATCTTCGGCAAAGTTGTAGATAATAGTTTTGTTTTTCAAAAAAAATATACACTTTAAAAACAAATTACTAATTTAAAAAAATAAAAGAAAGTTAAAAATTAATTATCGAAAACAGCCCATTTAAAAAAAACTGTTTTTGTTAAAGTTTTCCTGAACAACGAAACCGGCCATGGAGAAATCAGAAAAAAAGTTATATTTTTTAAATTTATTTTTTTTTTCACAGGGTACATTTTTTTGGAGGAACGAAGTTATTATTTACAACTATGTCAGATACACTATGCCAATCAAATAAACCGTTTTGACTGTAGAAATATTCTTGATTCCTCATAGAGTGCTCTATTGGAAATTAAAAATATGTCTACAGTCGAAACGGTATAGTGTCTTCGGCAAAGTTGTAGATAATATTTTGTCCTTCCAGAAAAATATGCCTTTAAAAAAAAAATAATTGAGAATACATTTTTTTTCGAAATTTTTTTTTTTAAAGAATAATAATTTATTTTTCTTGATTTCTATATGATCGGACTGGTTTTATTGTTTTGGTAATCTTTCGTGAGTTTTATTAAAAAAATCAAGTTTTTAAAAAATGAGCCCTTTTGAGTTATTAATTTTTAATCTTTCTTCTAACTTTTGAAGGAATAATTTTTTGAGTGTAATATTTTTAGAAAGACAGAATTATTATCTACAACTTTGTCGAAGACGTCACACCAATCAAACTAACCGAAGTGCTTTTTTTTATTTTATACTCATTTTTCACAATATTATGAACCACCCTATGCCGAATAAATGAACCACCCTAATGAAACCTCATGTATTCGATGCTAGTTATAGTGTATATCATTATACAAGCTATTTCGAGAGATTAGTGATCAATTTCACAAGATAAATTCTAAACATTTTGAACTCCGCCTTCCACAAAAACGACTAAATCCCAGAGAGTAAATTTTTGCAAAAAAAAATTTTTTCAGATGACACCAATTCTCGACGTTTCATGCGTTTTTAAGTCATTTGGCATCAAAAAAAAATTTACGAAACCCGAAATTTCACGCCCCCCCCCCCCCCTTGGGTGATTTTTCGGTTTTCAAAAAAGCCAAACTTCAATCGCTTTGCGCCACCCCATTTTAGGTCCGATTAAGCTGAAATTTTGCACAGGGTGTTTTTTCGAGCAGGTGAACATTTTGTATAGGGTTTTTTTTTTTTAAATTCGACATGACCATTTTGCCTGGCACCCTAAATCACATATCCGCATCTGCAGATGTCTGAAGAATCACATCCGTACCTAACATCCCTGCTAATAATGTTTATTCTTTAACCGAAATTTTATTTTAATTTCAGAGTATTAATGAGCTCAACCCGAATGATGACACTGATAACTCAGTTGCCGGACTAATAGGCGACGGGTTCAACCGCAATCCTAATTTGACACCACAGTTATTACTTTTGTACTATCTGTTATTATATGAGGATGTTCGGTTAAGCAATATGGTTAATATTATTTCCAGCGGCAGACAAGTGAAAGCCTACTCAACCGAGTTTCTATTTGAGCTACCTATAAAATATCTTTTGCAACAAGCCCAGAAAAACCAACAAGAATATAATGTTTTATTTAGTCCTCTGCTACGTTTACTCGTTACGCATTTTCCTCATCTCTCACTGGTAGATGACTGGATCGACGAAGAAAACATTTCTTCTGAACATTTATCTAGAGTTACTTGCAATGAAAGAAATGTAATAGACGCTCTGGAAGAAATGAACAATAATCCAGTAAAGACTATAAAGCATTTGAAAGTAATGATGAGAAAAAATCCTTCTGAAATTTGGCCCATGGCTGAGATCTTCATCCGTTATTTCAAAAAAATACTTTGCTGTAATTTGCCGCGTTTGATGCAAGAATTATATAAAAATGTGTGGATTCGATTAAATACTATAAACCCTCGACAGCTATGGATCATGACAATTAATGCTCTGATGCCAGAAGACACTGTAACCAGAAATCAAACGTCCCCTCAGGAAATAATACTTATAGATCCTCTTCAAATACTTCGATGCGATGAGCGCATTTTTAGATGTGCCAGTGCACTGTTTATTGTATTGCGAATTCTGCAGTCTACACTTGCCGCTTCCAAGAGCCAACTTTCTCGACATATGCTTGATAAACCGTTAATTGAAATGGGAAAGCAAATAAAGTCTGATACGGACCGAGAAGAGCTTAAATTAGCTTTAATAGCTTCACAGGAAAGTGTCGCTGTGCAAATTCTACTAGAAGCGTGTCTTGAATCGAAAAATGACCTTATAAAACCTGGAAGATTATGGGCACTTCGTGAAGTACGTGGTATGGTTTGTTCGTATATACATCAGGTGTTTATAGCAGAGCCGTCACTCGCAAAACTAGTCCATTTTCAAGGATACCCTAGAGAGTTATTGCATATGACTGTTCGAGGAATACCTTCTATGCATATCTGTTTGGATTTCATACCGGAACTTCTGAGCATGGCAGAAATGGACAAGCAAATATTTGCTGTAGATCTTACATCACATCTTTCTCTCCAATATGCTCTACCGAAGTCACTTAGTGTAGCAAAATTGTGCTTGAATACTTTAACCACATTACTGGGAGGTGAGTACTGAAGAATTTTTCTTAATCTTGGGATCATGGTGGGGCTACCAGGGCCAAAAATCTATCCAATCTCCATATTTTTAAAAAGGGGAGATGACCGAGCCGGTTGTTGCATCCCAAGCGCACGTCACTGGATAGAAACAAGGATATGAGGGGGTAGGGAAATAAAATTGCGTATGAAATCTAATGTAGTGTGATGTATGTATATATGTGCATGTATGAGAAGCAAAATCTGAAACACGTTATTTGTTAATGGTCTTACCTGCTGGAGCCTTTTTCACTGCACTTACCCTTCGATATTAAATGTTACCTTAGCAAACATTTGTTCGCTTTCCTTCTGCAATTTATAATTTATATGTGGTTTCCTTCTGCCTGGATCTTTTCTTGTTTGTAGGACGTTTTTTCATTTTTCTCAGTTTAGGACATATCGATGTGAGACGTATTTATCCATGTAAAGATAAAAACACAAAAGATTTGATAATTAGTAGATTGCACAGTGCACAATGGTCCAAAAACCGAATTTAGGGGGAAGTTTGGGTCTAGAGCTCTATAGCAACATTTTAAAGAAAAACTTTCTTCTACAAAGTTGTTACATATGATAAAGCGCTCATTGAGAAAATTATCAATAATTAGGGTGACCAACATTTTCGATGCAATCAAGTATCTAACTTTTTTATCTTTGCAGATAGAAGAAGAATTAGTTCTACAATGTTATAGCTCCATTAATTTTAAGTAACTTTGTAAAAACAAGTTTTTCTCTATCTTTGAAAACAACCGATTTATATTGAAAAAAACATATTTTACGCTCTAACTTTTTTATTTCAAGTTTCATCTCAAAACTGTCTTTGAACGACTTTTAGAACTTTTTAAGAGAAACAATTTGCAACGCAGACATCGTAAATATCTCAATTTTACTCAAAGTTATTAATATTTTTCATCAAAAAACATGCCTTTTTCATTTGTATGTCATTCTTTTTGGGGCAAACATAAAAAATATCTCTTGGTCTCATTTTGAAGGGCATACATCAAGGCAACCAGTGAGAAGTTCTTTGTCCAACCTCGAATATAAATAGATGTTTTTAGTAAAAACTCTTAAGTTGATTTATCTTTGGACACATCATTTTGGCGACAAGGATCTCAAGAATCCACGAACATGGCAGAAGATAGAGTTGATCGGCAGCCGCAACCGGGAATTCAAGATATGTTTCCAAGATAGCCCAAATTTTTCAGCAGATGGCGGCCCAGCAGCAGCAGCCTCAGTATCAGCAGATTTTGGGTTCCCTCTCATCGAACATCACCGAGTTTATCTTTGACGAAGAAAACGAAGTTACGTTCGGACGCTGGTTTAACCGCTACCAGGACCTCTTCGAGTACGATGCAGGCCAGCTGAATGATGCGGCTAAGGTACGTCTACTTCTCCGGAAGCTGGACACCCATTCACACAGCCGCTATATCAACTACATCCTGCCAAAGCCTTCCAAGAACGTGAAGTTTGAAGACACAGGGGCTTATCACGGGAGTCACTTCACGGTGAAGTGACAACCGTAATAGGCACGGTGAAAGTGATTCCCATTTGATTTGCACGCGTCTTTTTTCACCGTGAGATTTTTTCACTTCGTTCTCACCGTGAAGTGACTCCCGTAATAAGCCCCACAATCAAGATTCTCAATAAAATCTTCGAGCATCGAACGTCAACGTAATGAAATGCGAATATGAGGATATTATCAGCTACGGCGGCGACGTCAATCGAGCCTGTGAAGATTTTCAGTTCCAGACTCAGTTCAGACTCGCTGTTCATCCATTGTTGACCTCAGCCAGGTTTTCATTCGACGTAATGTGCTGAACGAGCGTTCGATCGTGCATGTTTCACATGGTAAAGCAAGTGCAATTTTTTTTGCTTTCTCAGTCACAGGAAAGTAAGAACGGGCTTCAACTAGCAAGTCTCCAAGATCTAGCTTTTCCAAGTTCTTACGGTCTTCTCTCATGCTGCTGCAATATTGATACCAAACTTCCACCTCTCCAACAAAATTGTCAACTTCGTAAAAAATTACGAAAGCTTCGGTTTTGCGTTTGAACTCGTAGGCGTATTACGTTAGCGGGATGCAGCAAGGACAACGCGTAGGCAGGTGCGATATCTTCACCGAACTGTATTTCCAGTAAGGTTACAAGAGAATCAAGGTAAAGAATTGTCAACGCTCGGTTCCAATACTCCAAGCTAGTTGATGCAGGCAGGTTTGCCTGGTACTTTTGCCGCTGCAATTTCCTTGGTGGATTGGGTTGATACTTTACACAGATGTTTCTATAGGCTAAAGATGTCGTTTTGAGCTATTAGAATTATTGAAAACAAAGTTCTGCATCAATGTCAAAAACTAGGGGGGGGGGGGGGGGGGAACGGCCCCCCTTCCCCCCTCTGGCTACGCCTATGCGGAAGGATGCGGAGGGCGACGACTGTTCTTTGCTTTTTTCTCATAAAGCAAAATGTGTGCTCTACTTTTGTATGCAAACGGGTGCGAAGCAACGGCCCCTCCTGCCCCCCTCTGGCTACGCCTATGCAAAAGGATGCGGAGGGCGACGACTGTTCTTTGTTTTTTTTTTCTCATAAAGCAAAATGTGTGCTTTACTTTTGTATGCAAACGGGTGCGAAGCAAAAGCAATCTTCAAACGGACCATTGTTAGTCGGAGTTTGATGGTATGAATTTGCTGCTAGTATTTGACACTTCAATCAGTTTAGCGAATTTCATGACCATAAATTGCAAAGGACTGAATGTTTTTAATATTATTTTAAATTTGCAGAAAGTGATAAAGTTTGACATAATTAAAATTTCATAAAAATTTGTTTACCGTTTTCACAACACTTATTTTATAACTTTTCATTGATAAATTTTGTGATTTTTGCCCAAATTTATTTTTTATTCTTACGGATTGAGTACGATATCATAAATTTTCATTATAGGAGTATCATGGTTATGATTAAAATTAATCCTGGAAGAAATTCCAACTTCAAAAATAAAAACTAAAAAAATCTGCTATCGCTTTCTTCACTAAAGTGACAATTTGCGCTACAGCAGACAGTATACTTTTGAAAGCTTACGTTTTTACCTAAAATTTAAATGTAGTCACAACCGTGGCAAACTGCGGCAACTAAACTTTTAAGCTACTTTTCTACTAAAAATTACGTTTTTTTAAACTTTTTCTAGTGTCAGGCCTACTATGACCAAATTTTGCAATATCTAATGAAAAGGGTTTGTTTTTCACAACATTTACAACAACTTTTCCTTTGACGTCAAAAAACTACAAGCTATCATTGAAGCTACAGAGCGTTTTGAAGTAATGTACTTTTTTTCAAAAAAAGAAAAAAAAGACAAAAAACGTCAGTTGGCCAAGCTTTGAAAAGTCATAAAAAATTCGAATTTCATGATATTGCGCCCAAATTTTGGATTTAGACACTTGAATGTTAGAGCAATAAAGGAAAAATATTATGAAACAGCTAACGAAAAAAATTTTTTTTGGCTGATGACCAGCGATTCCCCACTGTGGATTGTGTTGGAAAATTCTCGTTATTGTGTAACATGATCAATATATGACCCTCATATACACTAAGGTCTTTTTTGCGCGGACTTTGGAATTTACGCGTTTTTTACAAAAAGTCGTTTTTGCCTTTCTCCTAGAAAGGTATAGCAATCATTTGCAAAACCAAAAGTATAAAAGTGCTCCAAAGGGGCCGAATGGCATATATCACTCGACTCAGCTCGACGAGCTGAGCATTTTCTGTATGTGTGTGTGTATGTGCAGATTTTTATTCTCACTCACTTTTCTCAGGGATGGCTGGACCGATTCTCATGAAATTAATTGAAAATGAAAGGTCCTGATGTCCCATAAGACCCTATTCAATTTTATTGTAATCGAATTTTTAGTTTGGAGGTTATGTATCAAAATGTAAGAATCATGAAAAATCATTATCTCATAAACTACACAACCGATTTGAACAAAATTGTGTAGCGGTCATAGTATTTCAAGAATTTGTTTAGAATTAATTTATAATCGATCAACACAATTGTGTTGCGCCAAGATGTAGACAACCGTAGTTTGTCGTATCTGTCGCAACACCCTAGCGCACGCGTCTCTCCGAGAATGTGCATCTCTAGATTAGGCGGTTGAGAAAACCCGAAGTAGTCCCCATATAGAATTGCCAAAAAATGGCTGGAGAGGGACAGATAGGGCCCAATGACGGCAGCCAAAATGAAACAACCAGCAGAATTGTAGATTTCCGAATATTCACGACGAGATTTGCGGGAAATTACGTACTTCCTGTTAATTCGTACGAAATCACCTTCCCTTATCTGAGGACTAATAATGATCGTTCATTTCGTCCTAGATCGTCAAGAAATTTGGAAGTGTCGCGTTGAAAGTCTGTTGTCCGCGTTTTCTAGTTAATTTTTGTTAATGTACAATAGGCTCGTTACAAAGTGAAGTCTAATTGAGATTTATTCAGTGCGAATAGTGCGTTTTGAAATTGTGTGCAAAGTAGAAAGCCACAAGGCTGCACACTCTCACCCACAGCCGAACGAGCGAGAGCAGGACAGCGAAAGACGCAACGCGTACCGTTTTTCCCCAAGACGAAATTTTTCCCGGCAGCCGTTTCATCGCGCGGGACATTCGCAGATCGCACTTCATCTGCCCCCGTGACCAGCATCGGAAAGACAAAAGTCCTCCGGTGAGGCTAGTGGCCGTTTCCGGTCGAGGGATCCCGGAAAGCGGCACTATGCAGTGAATTATTTTCATCATCCAAATCGGCGTGTGCCGATCGACCGCGTTGGCCTAATGTGATCGCCAGCAGCAGCAGTTTAACACGCCAACGACCAACATCAGCATCAGCAGCAGCACACAGCAATCTATTGGTGAGTCGTTCCAATTTACTCTCGAGAGCGGTGGGCGCGTCCATGAAGGACCCCACAATTTAATTGTGATTTCCCAATAATCGACTATTAGTCGCACTGGCCGGTATCGAAGCCGCGCCCATGATTTTTGCAGTTGAGTGGAGGCCGAAATAGCGTGCACGCGTTTCAGAATTTTTGATCGCCCCACTCAACAAATCTAAATCCCGGGTAGCTAGCCATTTGCTCGCACCGCAGGACGTCACTGCAAATATCCATTCTGGAGCAGCTGATCGAAACTTGAAAAGCACATGGGTCAATGAGCACTAGAGATAGAGAGAGAAAAAACGCACACAATAGGAGCTTAGTCTAGACGATAAGTTACACACATACAATGAAATTATAATATAAAAGCATGCTTGCTCGATTTAAATACAAACCTGTTCTTCAATAATAATATATGGAGTTTGTTTCATGCAGATAGTGTTGTAGTTTTGTTTATGTAATGCTCCCGCAAGGTTTAAGTCCGGTTCTAGTGTTTCACGTCATTTTGGTTCGTTTTCCGTTTGTGATAGTTTCGTCTTCCGCGTGGCGAGATTCGAATGGTCGGCAAAGCTTTTCTTCCAGATTGCGTACGATCTCTGGTGGTAAATAGCGGCATTACCCGTGATGAGAAATTATAGTGCGGGTGGTTTCTCACCGCAAACTCTCTGAGAGAATAGATGGTGTTGAAGATTTCTGCTGGGGGATAAAAGGGTGTCGACCCGTTTTTGGTGACCGAACTTTGTGTAGCCATCTGGTCAGATCCTGATTCCTTTTTTTTTTGGTATATTCTTTGGAACGACCCTTTAGGGGAGTCTCAACCGGGCAAAACTAATCTAGGTGGGCAGTCTCCATTTCGGAGTGGCGCTTAAGCTGCCCGCAAGCTAGGGATCGACCAGGGCCGGCTACATATTGGCGCCCCACGTTGGGCGCCAATATGTAGCCGGCCCTGGTCGATCCCTAGCTTGCGGGCAGCTTAAGCGCCACTCCGAAACGGAGACTGCCCACCTAGATTAGTTTTGCCCGGTTGAGACTCCCCTAAAGGGTCGTTCCAAAGAATATACCAAAAAAAAGGAATCAGGATCGGACCAGATGGCTACACAAAGTTCGGTCACCAAAAACGGGTCGACACCCTTTTATCCCCCAGCAGAAATCTTCAACACCATCTATTCTCTCAGAGAGTTTGCGGTGAGAAACCACCCGCACTATAATTTCTCATCACGGGTAATGCCGCTATTTACCACCAGAGATCGTACGCAATCTGGAAGAAAAGCTTTGCCGACCATTCGAATCTCGCCACGCGGAAGACGAAACTATCACAAACGGAAAACGAACCAAAATGACGTGAAACACTAGAACCGGACTTAAACCTTGCGGGAGCATTACATAAACAAAACTACAACACTATCTGCATGAAACAAACTCCATATATTATTATTGAAGAACAGGTTTGTATTTAAATCGAGCAAGCATGCTTTTATATTATAATTTCATTGTATGTGTGTAACTTATCGTCTAGACTAAGCTCCTATTGTGTGCGTTTTTTCTCTCTCTATCTCTAGTGCTCATTGACCCATGTGCTTTTCAAGTTTCGATCAGCTGCTCCAGAATGGATATTTGCAGTGACGTCCTGCGGTGCGAGCAAATGGCTAGCTACCCGGGATTTAGATTTGTTGAGTGGGGCGATCAAAAATTCTGAAACGCGTGCACGCTATTTCGGCCTCCACTCAACTGCAAAAATCATGGGCGCGGCTTCGATACCGGCCAGTGCGACTAATAGTCGATTATTGGGAAATCACAATTAAATTGTGGGGTCCTTCATGGACGCGCCCACCGCTCTCGAGAGTAAATTGGAACGACTCACCAATAGATTGCTGTGTGCTGCTGCTGATGCTGATGTTGGTCGTTGGCGTGTTAAACTGCTGCTGCTGGCGATCACATTAGGCCAACGCGGTCGATCGGCACACGCCGATTTGGATGATGAAAATAATTCACTGCATAGTGCCGCTTTCCGGGATCCCTCGACCGGAAACGGCCACTAGCCTCACCGGAGGACTTTTGTCTTTCCGATGCTGGTCACGGGGGCAGATGAAGTGCGATCTGCGAATGTCCCGCGCGATGAAACGGCTGCCGGGAAAAATTTCGTCTTGGGGAAAAACGGTACGCGTTGCGTCTTTCGCTGTCCTGCTCTCGCTCGTTCGGCTGTGGGTGAGAGTGCGCAGCCTTGTGGCTTTCTACTTTGCACACAATTTCAAAACGCACTATTCGCACTGAATAAATCTCAATTAGACTTCACTTTGTAACGAGCCTATTGTACATTAACAAAAATTAACTAGAAAACGCGGACAACAGACTTTCAACGCGACACTTCCAAATTTCTTGACGATCTAGGACGAAATGAACGATCATTATTAGTCCTCAGATAAGGGAAGGTGATTTCGTACGAATTAACAGGAAGTACGTAATTTCCCGCAAATCTCGTCGTGAATATTCGGAAATCTACAATTCTGCTGGTTGTTTCATTTTGGCTGCCGTCATTGGGCCCTATCTGTCCCTCTCCAGCCATTTTTTGGCAATTCTATATGGGGACTACTTCGGGTTTTCTCAACCGCCTAATCTAGAGATGCACATTCTCGGAGAGACGCGTGCGCTAGGGTGTTGCGACAGATACGACAAACTACGGTTGTCTACATCTTGGCGCAACACAATTGTGTTGATCGATTATAAATTAATTCTAAACAAATTCTTGAAATACTATGACCGCTACAATTGGTTTCAAATAAACGGGCTACCTGAAATACCCTTAACTTTTGAATTTAATAAAGATTGAACTTATGGTTCAAAAGTTATGAAAAGAAACGTGTTCTGAACACTGTTTAATCTCACGAATGTTTCTCAGAGCTGGCTGGACCGATTTTCATAAAATCAGTTTCAAATGCAAGGTCTAGTTGTCTCATGAGACCCTATTGATTTGTTTTGCAATCGGACTATTACTTTGCCTGTTATGTTTAAAAATGTGAAATCCAGCTACGAAAAGGAACATATTCCGAAGACTACTTGGACTCACTCACTTTTCTCAGATATGGCTGACCCGATTTCCAGAAAATTAGTGTCAAATGAAAAGTCTAGTTGCCTTATAACACCCTATTGAATTTTACCGTAATCGAACTGTAACTTCGTCTGTAATGTACCGAAATGTGAAAATCAAGAAATTTCATTATCTCTGAAACTACACAACCGATTTGATCAATATTATTATCAGATTAGCGGGCTAGGTAAGGGTTAACTGATGAATTATGATTGAACACGTGGTTTCAAATTTTGTCTGCCCTATACGTTCACATTTCATTTGATTACAATCGAACTTAAACAACCGTTATGTATTAAATTGTTAATAAAACAACAAAAGTCTATTATATCAAAGATTACATGACTTATTTGAACATAACTAGTGTCATACGAACGAGTCATCTCTCAAACTTCAAATAACAAACTTCATAACAATTTGATATGTGGCTCAAAAGTTATGAAAAGAAAAGAAATTCAAAGACTATTTAAAACTATACCTGCTTTGATCGATATATGTGGCCTCGACATGATTTAAATGTGGTATCGTACTATTTGAACGTTCCAAATTCATTGATTCCTTGCGAAGTGTTTAAAGTCTGCAAATGCACGACGAATCGGCTATAGGATATGATCAAAGTCAAATAACAAATCGTTTGAAATGATTGGTTTTATCGAAATGACAACATCCTCAACTTTTGGCTTCTGTACATTCTGTACGGCCTTAATTCTGAATATATTCATATATGGTGGTATTCGGTCATTTTCAGCAGATTTTCTGGCATCAACCTGACACCGGAAATACCCATATTGGGAGGTATTTAGTTATTTTGGTTATTTTCCAGAAACTAAAAGTGGTCGTCTTTAAATTCAAAATGGTGTCCAGGGTCAATGTTTGGTTTCTGTGCATCATTTAGATTAAATATCCATATAGAGTATTATTCTGTCATTTTCGACTGTTTCCTAGAAGTTGCCATTTAGCAATTCAAAATGGTGCCTGAGGTCTATTGTTGGCTCGTTGTATCATTCTGGTTCCAGAGAAACTCATATTGGATGGTATTTGGTTATTTTACGCTGTTTTTCACAAACCGGAAGTCGCCATCTTGGATTTCAAAATAATATTTAAGATAATTTCTTGCCTCTGATCGACATTCTAGTTGAAGAAACACCCATATTGGGTGTTATTCGATCATTTTCGGCTGTTTCCCAGGAACCGGAAGTCGCCATCTTGGATTTCAAAATGGTATTTAATATAATTTCTGGCCTCTGAGCGTCATTCTGGTTGAAGAAACACTTATATTGGGTGTTATTGGATCATTTTCGGCTGTTTCCCAGGAACCGGAAATCGCCAACCGAGGATCTAAAGTGGGGTCTGTGGTCGATTTCAGCTGCTGTGTATCATTCTGGATCCGGAGATACTCATGTTAGACGGAAATCGGCCATTTTTGGCTGTTTTCCAGCAACTAGAAGTTGCCATCCTACAATTCGTAATGGTGTCTGAGGTCAATGTTTAGCTTCTTGCAACATTCTGGCTCCGGAGATACTCATATTGGGAGGTATTTGGTCACTTTGGGCTGTTTTTCAGAAACCGAAAGTCGTCATTTTGGACTTCAAAATTGCCTGTGAAATCAATTTCTGTCATCTGGGCGTAATTCTGGTTCCGAAAACATTTATATTGAATGGTATTTGGTCGTTTGCCGCTGTTTTTCAGAAACCGGAAGTCGCTATCTTAGAATTCCAAATGGTATCTGTGGGGGGAATTGGGTGGAAATCGGCCATTTTTGGTTGTTTTCTAGAAACCGGAAGTTGCCATCTTACAATCCAAAATGTTGCTTGAGGTCGATTATGGAACATATTTGTTTTACGAACTAATTTCACTTTTGTCATATGACTTACATTTTAAGTTTTAGTAAAGCGGGCAATGTATGCAGTTTGCGAGGATGCGAAAATGAACGGGAATAGAAGGTGTGACTTTTAGGCTTAGAAAAATTTTTTTACACTGTGTGTACAAATACACTGTGTGCGTGAAGAGATCACTCTCTCAGTCATAAACAATAAAACTCCCACCGGGCAGTGTGTGCAGTTCATCGTTGGCGTGCTGAGATACGGGAACACAATAGTAGAGGGTGATTCGACTTTGGTTTAGATCTATTTATACCTTTCCCAGTAGTTTAATTGGCCAAAACACCTTGCCGGAGACAACGGAGATTGCGGGTTCGTGTCCCGCCTGGACGAGGGAAAATTTTTTCTAAGCCTAAAAGTCACACCTTCTCTTCCCGTTCACTTTTCGCATCCTCGCATATAAAACATTCACCTGCCAAATATGGTTCCATTTAGTTGATTAGACCGCGAGATGTCCAGGAATTTGTGCATAAATTTGTGCAGAAACATGTGCTTCCAGAAGAGGAAGGGGCGTCGAACCATTACGGACATATTTGTTACCTCTAAAAACATTCACATACCAAATTTGGTTGTATTTTCTTTATTGGTTCTTGAGGTGTGCAAAATTTGTGTTTCATTTGTGTGGGACCCCTCCTTTATAGAAAAGGGAGGGGTGTCAAACCATTATGCACATATTTGTTACTTCTAAAAACATTCACCTGCCAAATTTGGTTCCATTTAGTTGGTTAGTTCTCGAGATGTGCAGAAATTTGTGTTTCATTTGTATGGAACCCCTCCCTTCCAGAAAAAGGTGGGGCGTCCAACTATTATGGCCATATTTGTTACCCCTTAAAACATTCACATGCCAGATGCGGTTTCATTTGCTTGGTTTGTTCTTGAGTTATACAGAAATTTATGTTTCATTTGCATGGGACCCCTCCCTCCCAGAAGAGGGAGGGTTCTTAAGCTATCATAGGAACCTTTATCGGCGCCAAAAACCCCTATATACAAATTTTCACGTCGATCTGTTAGGTAGTTTTCGAGCCTATATGGATCAGACAGACAGACTGAACTGCATTTTTATATGTATGGATTGAAGCGTTGATGCAAATCTACTTTTACAAATAAAAGTTTGAATGAGAAAGGCTTGGTCTGACCGCTAGGTGGATTAATTTAGGGTTTTTTACGAGGCATGCTTTTATTGGTTTTGAAGTAGAATACTTCTCTCAGGAAGTTCGGCTACATAGGGATGTGAAATGAAAATCTAAAACCGAAAAAAGTGAAAAAAATGTCCAATTTCAAATGCTAATAAATCGGTTAGTATTCGATGGATTTATTTCGTTCTTGCAGCAATAGATTGGAAAATCTTCCAAGATTCTTCCCTAAAGAAAATAATTGTAATTTTATTATTCACACTTCTGTACTATTGAAAATAGTCAAAACGAAAAATTCGACCTCTGATTGGTCTTTATATGATTGCTTCCCAAGCACGGTCGACAGAATCATGTTCCTTGCAATTTTAAACATGCTATTTGGCCTATAAAAGAGCCTGTTTCAGCCGAAGCCGCTCATAAGAGTTCTAGACAGCGACAACAGCAGTCGTCCTCCCTTAGCAGCAGCACTAGCGATAGAACGATAGCAGCTGGGCCAGCTGATGCAGGGGCAGTGGATACCAGCGGTGGCGGAAAGCGGCCACAACTGTGGCATGGCTATGGATAGCGAACTAGTTGCAGCGGATCTCAGCATCGATAGCGGCTGATGCAGTGAAGCACTTTAGTGAAATGCTGTCTCTGTGCGATAGTGGGCACTAGTAAATGCATTCAATGAAAAGTTGACTCATTTTGACAACACGTGAGCCGTTTAGTATTGAGTGTTAGCTTTCCACTGTTTATTTTATCACAATGAATACTTTATTCGCACTGTCAGTGATAACGCAAAGATGTGATCGGCAGCTTATCCGATGCTAAAATGAACAACAAATTGTCCTTTTTAGGATAAATAAAAACCTGATGATTAAAGCGTTAATGTTTTCTCTTCAGTTTATTTCAATTTTTAAATTTGTAAAAGTTATAAATTTTACTTTATTTCCGTGTCTCAGAACGTACTGGATTATCTTTTCCTTCAGTCATGAGCACGACATCCGAAAAAATTGCATCTCAAAATTTAAAAATTGTCAAGCCCCAACTACTATATTATTGAAAATTTTCAATCCTTGTTCAGGGCTGGTAGCAGGTCTCTTTTTAGAGACTTCGTCTCTATTTTAAAACTAGTCTCTAAAAAGTCTCCTTTTTCAACGAAAGGTCTCTAAAGTCTCTTTTTTCTTCTAAAATGGTCTCTTTTTCACCTAAAAGTCTCTTTTTTGATTTCTCGTTCGAATTATCAGACAAGGTTGGAAGGAGTATCTCTTGTGCTATAGCAAATGACATCACAAATAAGGACGCCCGACAGAATTCAAGAAAATATCCTGAAAAAGTAAGGCTCGCTCATCCCAAGCTATTTTTTCGAAGCGACCAAAAAAGTAGTTGCCAGTGTTCTAGAAGTACGTTGTTTTTTATGTGATGCGGAAGCGAATCCCAGGTACATTCCGTTTCGAAATTTATCCTTGTGTTTTTATTTGACATGGATTTCGTAGGCCACCGTTATATTGTACAATACAATTGCGCAGTTAGCACTACGACACGGCTCGAGACCAGCTGGGAGCCTTTTATGATGCAAATCCGGAAACTAAACATTCAAACAATTTAAAAATGCAGTAGTAATCATACGACCAAAGTAGTAATTTACAGGGTGGCCACTCTCTCCAGCTTCATTTGTTGAACCATTTCTGAAAAAACATCAAATTGAAAATTTGTAAGCCAATTGGCTTGATCCTCTCTGTTATAGAAAACCTGGTTGTTGGTTTCAACCAAAATAGACAGCGGTTTAGTAGCTAGACGCGAATATGCGAAATCTAGCTTAATTAGCTGGATAAGCATATTTTGCTGTTTCTTAACAGCTGTAAGCATCGGCGGGGATTGGGAGGTCTAAGCACTTTTTAAAATATTTGTCTAAACTTTAACTGAGCCTTTTGGTTATCGAAAAAAGGTTTACAGTTTCGAAACTCGTCAATCATTTTGATTTTTTTTAACTACGACTCATTTTAATTTGCCTTTTAAGGCGGAGCAGGTTTAAGCACTGAATTTTGAAGTGTTAAATGTTCGTTCATGTCTCTGTTTTTTTTTCTGTATGGACTTCCCCACTGCGACCAGAATCGTAGATCTATTGTGAGATATGCCCGGGTGTCTGCTGTATCCCGCACTTCTGTTAATAGCAATACCTCTATTGAGAAGTGGTATGCTTATTTTTATTGTTCATCAGTGCTTGTGTGTAATGTGCTACTCTTCCTTACACGCTTACTGTTCTACTATGCCGATACTCGTTCCTCTTGCCAAATATCACCAATTATAATTCCCTGGAGAAGTTTCGTCGTGCGTCCTTTCTGGCCAGTTTTATTGATAAGAGGGACTTATTTTTTGTTAAGAGGAAGTCACGCAAAGGTATTTGTAGATTTCAGCGTAAAGGAAGGGTAACTGGTGGGAAGCCTGAGGATAAACCCATGCTTAAAAGTTCTTTTTGACATCGGATGGCCTGATTCTACTAAGATTCGAACCCACGACCATTCGCTTGACAAAGCGGACTCTGTAACCTTGCCGCTACGCAGCTCCCTCATGTCTCTGTTACTTCAAATTTTCAATTGAGTTGAGTTGACTTACCAAATTGTGCATCATATACTAAAGCCACAGACAAACAGCCGTGCAACTAATTTTCGTAAAAACGGCTTTTGAGCAAAATCATTTCAAATGACCTGGAAATACGCGAAAATTTAATCGACCATTTTTGATTTGAATGAAACTTTGCACACGCTTTGCAAACTGAGCATTTTTCACAGATGGAGAGATTTTTTATACCCATGGGTTACATTCTGAAAGGGGGTATGCCTTTTGGCATAGGTTTTATTCGAAGCATTTTAGCCCAGAAATCGTTGGTTGTATAGAAAAAGTGTCTGAGAATAAGTTGTAGGGAATTAAAAATGCACCATAAAAAAATATACACTGTACAAAAAAACTTTATTTTGACCAAAAAAAAAATTAAAAATAAACATTAAATTTCAATTAAAAAAAAAAGAGTTGAACTTTTTTCTTTTTTTTTTTTCGAAGAAACTTGACGTCCATACGCAACTTTAAAAAAAAGTCCAGGATGGAGAAATGAAAAGTTATTTTTTTATAAAAATTCTAATTCAAACATTTTTCAAAATATTTCTATTCGGATGATTTAAAAAGATGCAGAGAGTCATTTTGAATCAAAAAGCTCTTGGTATTTAACATTCAAAAGGCATTAGTTTTCGAACTATTTTAAATTTAAGCTCGAAAAATTATTAATATTTAGGAAAATACACGTTTTTCTTAATTTGTCCGTGGTTCTCCAGCAAAAACCATACGTTCATTGGTATGCTTGATCACAAATTTACAGTTCATTCTTTGACAACAAGACGATTGGGCGAACGGTTCTCAAGAAGAGTTAAAATGTTTCAAGTGATATATATATATATATATATATATATATATATATATATATATATATATATATATATATATATATATATATATATATATATATATATATATATATATATATATATATATATATATATATATATATATATATATATATATATATATATATATATATATATATATATATATATATATATATATATATATATATATATATATATATATATATATATATATATATATATATATATATATATATATATATATATATATATATATATATATATATATATATATATATATATATATATATATATATATATCTATACATATAAAAATGCAGCTCTGTCTGTCTGTTCCATATAGGCTTGGAAACTACTGAACCGATCGGCGTGATTGTATATAGGGGTTTTGGGGGCCGAGAAAGGTGACTAAGGTAATTCGAGACCCCTCCCTCTTTTAAAAGGGAGGGATCCCATACACACATTCATGCACATCTCGAAAGCAAACCAAGCAAATGGAACCAAATATGGCATGTGGATGTTTTTAGGGATGACAAATATATCCATAATGGTTTGACACCCCTCCCTCTTCTGGAAGGGAGGGGTCCCATACAAATGAAACACAAATTCATGCACATCTCGAAAACTAACCAAGCAAATGGAACCAAATTTGGCAGGTGGATGTTGTTAGGTGTAAAAAATAAATCCATAATAGTTTGACACCCCTCCCTCTACTAAAAAGGAGGGGTTCCATACAAATCAAACACAAATTCATGCACATCTCGGAAACTAACCAAGTAAATGGAACCAAATTGGGCAGGTGGATACTTTTAGGGGTATCAAATATATCCTTGCAAATTGTCGCTCCTCCCCCTTTTAAAAGGGAGGGGTCCCATACAAAAGAAACACAAATTTCGCACAACTCGAGAACCAATCCACCAAATAGAACCAAATTTGGCATGTAAATGTTTTTAGAGGTAACAAATATGTTCATGATGTTTCGACAACCCTCCTTCTTCTGAAAGGAGGGTTTCCACACAAATTTCTGCACATCTCGAGAAATAATCAAGCAAATGGAACCAAATTTGATATGTTGAGGTTTCTGAGAGCAAGAAAAATTTTTGATTCCAGACGCCATTGTTAAATTTAAGATGGAAACTTCCGGTTTCTATCCGTAAAATGTTTTCAAATATCATTTTCAAATCCAAGATGGTGAGTTCCGGTTTCTGAAAAACAGCGGGATATGACCAAATAACACCCAATATGGATATTTCCGAAATCGTGATGA